>NC_142469.1:6071295-6374325 GCF_049115385.1 Moschus berezovskii
TGTCTCCAGCATTGGCAGGTGTATTCTTTACCTCTGAGCTACCTGGAAAGTCCAATAGATACATGAGATGCATAGAACTTATTCAGCTTATAACTGAAGACTTGTACTTTTTGTCTAGAATCTCCCAATTTCCACCAACTCTCAATTTCTGATAACTACTAATTTATTATCTATTTTTGCAAGTTCCATTCTTTTAATTCTTATTTTTCCTTATTCTAACAATTTTTAGAAATATGAATCAAGATTTTAAGATAATGCTAGTCTAAAGTTAGTCTGAATAATTTCTTACTGGCAATTTATAAGATGAATAATTGAAAGAACACTATACTTATAAATTCTGATATTTGATATATGATACAGCTCTTAAAGATGCAGTTTCTGACTTGCCAAATGACTGTCTTAGTGTCATGCACATAATTTGTTAGAAGGTCAGGGCTAGAAATGGAATCTTATGATTATGGGTATGAAGCCCTTTCTACTATAATAAACTCTTATTATTGCTGAAGTTATGGCTGAAATTGTAGACTAAAATAAAGTTTAATCACATTATGGAAATTAGATAATTTACCTGCAAGCTAAGGAAACACTGAATCAAGCTATACTTAAAAATAGACCATAAGTAATCTCACATAATTAGATTTTAGGAATAGGCAAGAAGCTGGGGGTTCAGTAAGGAGATCAACAGTGATATCCTGTCTCTGCTCTCCTGTCTGAAAGGTCACGCATCACTAGACAGCACCAAGTCCACTCCATAGGGTCTGAAAATACAGCAACTATATGTATAAACCCAGATATTAGAAGGTCTGGAGGAGGTCATTCCCTTTTACATACATCTTATATGCAAGCGAGGACAATTTTCTCTGGAAAGAATTCCACCCTTACTTCAGACAACAGCATACAGTGACACACCCAGGGCTATAAGAACTCTGCCCCCAAAAGAGGATGGAATTGACTTACTTAGACAAAGCATCTGTGACGAGTAAAACCAAAGAAACTGGGTCATACACAAACCCAACAGTGACTAGATAATCCCTGGCCATCAGTCTTTCTGGTCACAGCTGCCCAAACCTTAGTTATATTCTTCATTTTAGGTGTCTGTTTTCCTTGTGCAAACAAAACAAAACAAAATAATTGCCTTCCTTGCTGTGTACAGGCTTTCTCTAGTTGTGGTTCGTGATGTCTACTCTCTAATTGCAGTGCTTGGGCTTCTCATTGCATTACTTGGGCTTTTTTTGTTGCAGAACACAGGCTCTAGGGCACACAGGCTTCAGTAGTTGTGACTCACAAGCATAGTTGTTCAACAGCACGAGGGCTCTTCCCCGACGAGGGATTGAACCTATATCTCTTGCATTAGATGGCAGTCTTTACCACTGGACCACCAGTGAAATCCACAAATTATCATTTTATTGTGAAGCAGTATTAGTACACTGTAGTCAAAATGTATTGATGAGAATAGGTCTGTCTTTCAGAGCATTTTTTCCCTAACTTCATCTAGTGTAGTCCTTTCGTGAAAGTTATCACTGCTGCTATGACCAGCTCTGAGCCTAAACCAGTGTCACAGCACTAACTTGTGCTGTGTGTTATATATTTTCTGAAGCCAGTCACTGAATCCACCTTGAGTAGACTTTTTTGTTGTTTATGTCAGGCTTCCTAATAAATGAGGAGCCAGAAGGGATCCCATTGATTTGCCAACTGTGCCACAGTCCGTTTAAGGCAGAATGGCACATGCTGTGACAAAGGAAATGACAAATAGGTAGGTACTGAAGGAACAGTACCAGTGTAGATGCATGAAGGAAGTGACGGAGGTACAGCAACTGACAGAAATCAAAGCAAATGCAACATCACAAATGACAATGAAATATATAGCATGTGTGTGTATAATATTTTGAGTTAGGTGAAAGTGATGCTCATAAGACTAATAGCTTTTTGGAATAATTTCTGAAATTTTACGCAAATTCAATATCATCAAGTGTTTTGAAACCAAAGAGTAAATCACTCGTTTTGTAATATTTTCAACCTATATATAGTATTGGAAAGAACATTTTTTTATGATTAGGTTGAGAAAATATTGCTTAAGTTTCTGTTTTCCAATCTAAATAAGAATGCATATGTATATATACACATAGCAACATGCTGCAAAGCCAAATATTAAACATATAAGGTTAATTTCTGCTAGTCCACACTCAGATATATTAATAACATTTGTGAATTATAACAGGATGCAGATCTTCACAAGTAGAATTTTTCTCATGAGCATTCAGGATGCAATCCTCAAAATACTCTTTACATTTCAGACCAACAGAGCCCAGACTGCACAAACAGGAGAAGCCATCAATGACTGTAAGCAACAGAAATAGGAACTCTAACCATTCTTTTAATCATAGTGTAGGTAATTTTACTCTAACGAATGGTGTATTCATCTAAATCCATTTCACTTTTAGCCAAAAAGAGTGGTGAGTTTTTATGTTTTATATTCAATTACACAACCATTTGCAACATTATCTAAGTAACTATGTTGTTCAGTTTCATTAACTTAAAAACTTGAGTTATTTGAAATAAGAACAATCACAATGAACATGTGTTTACAATTTTCAAAACAACAAATAAGAAATATCCAGTTTTCTTTCTCTCCATTTCTTTTGCTTTGTGAGTAAACAGTATCTATTATAAATAGGTCATTTTTGTATCAACTAAATTTTCCCAGATTGCTTTAAGTTTAACAAACAAGAAGTTAACTGGTTTACAAAGTTCTTTGTGTGACAGGATACATTACAGTGCATGCTGATCTGAAAGTTGACAGAACTACTAAGTCTTAATTAAAGTTTTTACATTCACCATAATCTTTTGAAAGTGATGATTGAAATATATCCTCTGTTTTACCATTAATGATGGAAAAAATAGGATCTGAAGTATCTCAAGGACATGATGACAGCTTGGTCGAGGGTGGACCAGGGTGAATTGAAACTCATCTCTATCCCTGAGACCCACACTGCCTTTGTGCCTGTACGTGATCCTACACTCATTAACAATGTAGGTCCTAGGTGGAAGCAGCTTTGTCAATGAACTGTGGATCTTTACATCATGTATATAATATATTTAATATCCACAATGTATTTAAGGGGTCCCGAGTATATATGTTCTTTTTTTTTTTTTCCCTTGAAACAGATAGCTAGAGGGACAAGTGTGTGTGGCAGTTGCTCAGTTGTCTCTGACTCTTTGTAACATAATGGACTATAGCCCACAAGGCTCCTCTCTACATGAAATTCTCCAGGCAAGAATTCTGGAGCGGGTTGTCATTTCCGACTCCAGGGTATCTTCCTGACCTAGGTAATGAACCCAAGTCTCCTGACTGCAGGCAGATTCTTTACCCTTTGAGACACCAGGGAACCCCATATATCAGTTCAGTTCAGTTCAGTCGCTCAAGTCGTGTCCGACTCTCCGCGACATCATGAATCACAGCACGCCAGGCCTCCCACTCCATCACCAACTCCCAGAGATCATTCAAACTCATGTCCACAGAGTTGGTGATGCCATCCAGCCATCTCATTCTCGGTCGTCCCGTTCTCCTCCCGCCCCCAAACTTTCCCAGCATCAGAGTCTTTTCCAGTGAGTCAACTCGTTGCATGAGGTGGCCAAAGTATTGCAGTTTCAGCTTTAGCATCAGTCCTTCCTATGAACACCCAGGATCAATCTCCTTTAGAATGGACTAGTTGGATCTCCTTGCAGTCCAAGGGACTCTCAAGAGTCTTCTCCAACACCACAGTTCAAAAGCATCAATTCTTCGGCGATCAGCTTCCTTCACAGTCCAACTCTCACATCCATACATGACCACGGGAAAAACCATAGCCTTGACTGGATGGACCTTTGTTGTCAAAGTAATGTCTCTGCTTTTTACTATACTATCAAGGTTGGTCATAACTTTCCTTCCAAGGAGAAGGCGTCTTTTAATTTCATGGCTGCAATCAGCATCCGCAGTGATTTTGGAGCCCCCCCAAAAATAGAATTAGATATATTAACAAATTAAAACGAAATGCAATAGAATGTGTAATTAAGACACTGGGGTATCATTAATCATACTGATATTTTAAAAAATGCTCATGATTACAAGTCATGTTGAATACTGATTCTAATTGGCAGTAACAAACAGCTAGAGTCAAAATAATGTCAGTATAGTTAAGACGTTCACTGTGTAAATAAATGATGTTATTTTATAATTGCAGCAAATGATAAATTGGAATTAACAGAAGTTCTGAAAAACAGAGTTTGCTTTCTGAATGTTGACTAGAAATGAGCTACAGGTACAATGAGAATCTGGAGAATTAAATTGGATACCATGGGGAAAATAAACAGACATAATATTTTAAAATTTAAAGCAAAGAAGCAATTTTTTAAATCACATCTAATTTGTTAACTCTTGAGAGTCCCTTGGCATGCTGTGATTCATGGGAATGCGGAGAGTCGGACACGACTGAGCGACTGAACTGAACTGAACTCAACTGAAATTTGTTAACTATGGCATATGTGATAATTAACCACTATTTTATCAGAAAATACTTTTAAAACATATTATCTTATTTTGTTGCTACTAATTTTACCAGCAAATACAGTCATTATATTTGTATAAATCTTTGTTTATAAATATCTGTACTACTATTGTGAATTGAAAATGTTGTCAGATGAGCTTTCTATTAATTTGCATGTATTATTCATTTTATACGTAAATAAACATGAAATATTATACTTTAGTTGTGCTGCATCAAAGTTTCTGATTTTATAATATTTTGTGATTAAAATGCAGAATTGACTATTTTAGTAACATATTGCCAATGTGGTGAATAACCACATAATGTTTGGAATTTATGAATTCACATATACATGTCACATTACACATGTTAATAATAGTTTTGTAAATATAGTCATATAATAAATACTACTAAAGTGAATTAAAATATTTGGCTTCCCCAAAATACTTTTTTTGAGAAATTATTAAGAATACAGTGTCATTGTTATGCTGCTATCAACTTACATGTGCAATCTAATTTTAATAAATGTTTTAGTCCTCTAATAGTTAAGGGTTTCTGGATAGAGTACAAAGTATATTATGGATAATTTTGTTTCAAAACATATCAATATATCAGGTATCCAAAATTTACATTTCATACATTTACATGTCTCCAAACATTTAATAACTAGCATTACATTGTAAGTAGCACATTCTGACATTGTATTTTATTATAGTATAAAAGTTAAAAATTAAAATAATACAGAGACCATATAAACCTTTATACATGTATTTATGCCATCAGAACAAATAAGTGATCATATGTAACCACTGATACTAGGTCATATGTAACCACTGATACTCTGATACTAGGGCTACCTAGATCTATAAAAGTCTGCCAGCCTCCCTCTCAGGCATACAATCCATAACTTCCTTGTTTCTAGTGAATTGAACAAATTTGAAAGCCACTCTTAATTTCTCCAAATACCTTTGGGTTTGAACTCAGAAATAAGATAACTGTGACTTATTCAAGGTATTTTGATAATTTCACATATTTTAAGACACAATCTTTTAAGTACCAAAGTCTGAAAAAAAAAAAAAAAAGAGATAATAATGTCAGTTTAAAACAGAAGCAGTAAAGAGGTAGCTCATAGCCCCAAATATACTTGTATAGATGACACAACATTAGAATAACTAATTCCATGTTAATATCTATGTAGATACCACAGTTTGCTAGGGTCCCATGATTATCTATTATTTTAAACCTGGACTGATATATCCAGTTTAAAAAACATACACTTCTTATGGACAAGCATTTGTAAATAATTTGCTTAAAAATTATAACTTCAGTTAAGTAATACTATTCCAAAACAAAATAATTTTCTATCAAAATGTGTTTTTCACACATTACATTATTTTAACCATTTATTCATTTACTGAGGAATCATGTAAAGTTTTAAAAATATATTTTAAAGGAGGTAAAATAAGGCAAAATAAGATTGACATTTTTTCCCCAAACTCTTTCTAACTCACTCTCTTTTCTTATTTTCCTCTTTCCATGGCTTTTAGCCATATCCCTGGTTACAGGGCTATTTCATGCCCTAATTTTCCTGTATCTTAACAAATATTATCCATTTTAGGCATGCTCTTCCACAGAAAAAATCACAGTTTAATAGCTAATATTTATCTCTTCTTTTTTGTTTTCTTTTCCCCCTTTGCTTCCATCAACTTTTGTTTCTTTTCTTCCTGACTCCTTCTTTTTGCTCTGTAAATTTACATCCTTTCAGGAATGCATATTTCAGTAGTAAGAAGTATCTGTGTGTGTAGTTAATAAATTAAAATATTTTTAAAATCATTGTAAACAGAATGCTTTCCCATATCTACCAATACTTTTCTCCAAAAAAGACATTCAGATGACTAAAAAACACAAAAAGATGCTCAACGTCACTCATTATTAACGAAATGCAAATCAAAACTACAATGAGGTATCATCTCACACTAGTTAGAATGGCCATCATCAAAAAGTCTACAAACAATAAATATTGGTGAAGGTGTGGAGAAAGGAAACCCTCTTACACTGTTGTTAGGAATACAAATTGATATAGCCACTATGGAGAACAGTGTAGCAGTTCCTTAAAAAATCAGGAATAAAAATATCATAAGATCCAGAAATCCCACTACTAGGAATATACTCTGAGGAAGCTATATTTGAAAAAGACACGTGTACCCCAATGTTTGTTACAACACTATTTACAATACCTAGGACATGGAAGCAACCTAGATGTCCATTGGCAGATACGTGGATAAGGAAGTTGTGGTACATACACAAAGGAATGCTACTCAGCTATAAAAAAGAATACTTCTGAGTCAGTTTTAATTAGGTGGATGAACCTAGAGCTTATTATACAGAATGAAATGTCAGAAAGTGAAAAACTAATATGGTATATTCGTGCATATATACGGAATCTAGAAAGATAGTACTGATAATCCTACTTGCAGGGCAGCAAAGGAGACATAGACATAAAGAATAGACTTTTGAACACAGTAGGGGAAGTAGACGGTAAGATGATTTGAGAGAATAGCACTGAAACATTCATTACCATATGTAAAATAGATAACCAATGGGAGTTTGATGAATGACTCAGAGCACCCGTGACAAACTAGCGGGGTGGGATGGGGAGGTGGGCCGGGGGTGGGGGTTCAAGAATTTGGGGACATATGTATACTTATGGTCAATTAATGTTGATATATGGAAAAAGCCATCCATTATTGTAAGGTAATTATCCTCTAATTAATTTTTAATAAAAAATATTAATTCCGACACCAGAACATAGAAGTCATGTTTTGTTAAGTTTTATCATTTGCTACTATTATGAGTCACAAAAATATAAATTCATTTACCAGAATCAGTGTGTTTTGTGAAAATAATTGCCTCTGCTTTTGATATTGAAGGCAGAATTAGTCACGAGATAGCCGGGGTTGCATCCTGATCTATTCCATTCCTCCATCAGACCTTAAGCTGACTGCATTACAAGAATCACTGTGGCTGAATGAGCGCAAGGTGACAGCCAGGTGCATGCAGGCGGGACTGACAGTGATCTCACAGCAGGACCTGAGAAGCCCTGCCACACTGGCACTGGCACCCAAGGGGAAGTGATCCAAAATCCACTTTATCTCTACAAACAGCTACATTCTCACAAGGATTACTAGCCTCACAAAGTCCAAATTTACAGTGCGAACGTCAAAGGAAAGAATCAGACTGTCACTGTTTATCCAGTGAACAAGTCTCCCCAACACTGCTGTCATTTACTGGCATATTTCTGCATAAGCACATCCAATTTAGTCTCTAGGCAATGACTTATAACTCTCTTCCACATTATCACTGTGATTCTCTCCCCTCTAAAATTGCAATTTAAGAGAGAAATGCTATTTATGACTTCTATGCTTCATCTAACAAAGTACCAACAGGCAGCAATCTTAAATGACAGCATTTTAAAAAATAATATTTTTTCCCATACTTCTCAGCTCTTGTTCAATAATGTTCTCTGAAGACATTGCAATTAAGAAAGTACATTATCAATGCTCTGATGGTTCCTTATGTTTTATTTCTGGTACCCTAGAAGTTGCAATCGTGATAAGCTTTGTTTGATAGATTTCTTTCAATTATCAAAACAAATAAATGATGAAAAATATTATTGAAATAGGCCTTCAATTTTAAGAGTAACACCTCAGTCCTGAAACTAAATTTTAAGTTTTACTCAGAAAATACACTAAGAAAATGGTTGTGATTGGCTGAAATGCACACAAGTATTTGGAGATAAGAAATAAGCTGACTTAACCCAAGGGAATCCATAAGAAACAATGAGGCAAAACATCATCAAAACTCAATCATTTTCAAGTGTCAGTTTTCTAATCATAGTTGAAATATGTGGATATTAGCTATTTGGAAAGCATTTAAGAAATAACATATATTTAAATGATGCATTTACATTTACATATGTTCTAAAAATATCTTTCTGAATACCTTAGAGAAGAGAATGTTCAATAATCGCTATGCCCTCTAACTTCTCAGGTTTTATCAGTAATTTCACAACTGTAGGGATCAGGCATAACAAAGAATTAGAATATGGGATAATGTTTCCAAAGTTTGAAAGTACGGTGACACTTAGAAAAACTTTAAAATTTCAGAATTTCTATGGTAGGCCCAAAGAACCCTAGAATTTACCAAGGACAATGATCTACATACAATGAAAGACCCCAAATGATAGTTAATATCCAAAAAACAAGATCAATAGAAATTGTATCAAGTTGAATAGAAGTATTTCAACTTTCCAGGGACATTAAAAAAAAAAAAAAAAGATAAAAATACAACACTACTTCCACATACCATAGAAATAAAGATTTCCTTCAAAAAAACATCCACTAAGTAGATATTTTTTGCAAGGTTTACGGCAAGTAATATGGTTAATTCAGTGCTTCCCTGGTGGCTCAGAGGTTAAAGCATCTGCCTGCAATGCGGGAGCCCTGGGTTCGCTCCCTCGGTCGGGAAGATCCCCTGGAGAAGGAAATGGCAACCCCCTCCATTATTCCTACCTGGAAAATCCCATGGATGGAGGAGCCTGGTGGACTACAATCCACGGGGTCGCAAAGAGTCGGACACGACTGAACGACTTCACTCAAGTGGTTGATTCAATTACAAACAAGGTCTTTGCTTTGTCTTTAAGTCATTATGAAATTCAAGTGTCTTGTAAATTATACATTTCTGCATATTATTTTATAATAATGGAAGTATTTTTCCTTATAAAATAGGATAAATGGTTTTGAACAAACATCTGCCAGAAACACATGAAAAAATGAATTATCCTTAACAAGTTTTCATGCATACCTTTTTTTCTAATTATATAGCTTGCACCCCAATGGATTGTAGCCTTAAAGGCTCCTGTGTCCATGGAATTTTCCAGGCCAGAATACTGGAGCAGGTTGCCATTTCCTACTCCGGGGAATCTTCCCAACCCAGGGATCAAACTCATGTCTCCTGTATCTCCTGCACTGGCAGGCAGATTCATTACTACTCTACCACCTGGGAAGTCCTTTTCAGTGGTAAACATTTTTTTCTAATTACTACTTCTAAATATTTAATTGTGAGGAAAGGCGTTTTGCTTTGCTAGTAGGAAGTTAATTTAGCTTGTCTCGTTCATAAATAATTTCATGCATATAATCCATTAGATTGCTGAACAATAATTCTTATTCATATTTGAAAAAAAGATTCCTACAAGAATCTCTTTTACAGAATATGCAGGAGTTCACTGCCTCTTTGATGCCATGCTGACTTGTATATTATTATACAGATGCTAAATGAGTAACTGCCCATGGGACTTTAAATGTGACCCAAAGTATGGTAGGTATTGAAGTTATAAACAATGAGTAGTTTAAATATGGAGTAAATCAGTGCAGTGTCATAACAGGACCCATTGTCAGTTTCTCACACTGAACAGTCACATGGTGACTTCCATTCTGTGGTGGTAGTATCTTAATGAGCACCCTGAGACCCCCACCCTTAGCTTACTTGTCTTGTTTGCTGAATCCTCTCCCATTAAGTGTGAGTGAGATTTGCCAGTGTGATGGAGCATCACTCCCATGATTATATTGCATTACACTGGGGAAGGGATTTTTGGATATAACTACAGTCACCTAATCAGATGACCTGGAGTTAATTAAGAGAGAGATTACCTTGGGTGAATGTGAACAAATCAGGTAAGACTTTAAAGAATTCAAAGGCATTCTCCTGCTTGCTGGAAGGAACAAAATGAAGATTGTAGGTTAGAGAGCACCATGTGTCAGGGAAGGGTAGTGGCTCTAGGACCTGAGAACCTCCAGATAGACATACAGTCTGAAAGTGAGACCAGAGCCCTAAATCCACAAGAAACTACTTTCTACCAGAAACCAGCGAGTCTGGGGAAGGAATCTGTGCCTCTGGTCAGCTGACAGGCCTGACAGACTTTTGACTCCAGCCCTGTGGGACCAGGGGCAGAAAACTGTGAAGCCACACCCAAATTTCTGACCTGCAGACATCATATGACAAATGTGAGTTCTAACTGCTAAGTCTGTGAAAATTTGTTATACACATAGAAAACAAATGCACTTTTTTCGCAACTGGTTTGCAGCCATGACACAGGTGTCGTAAAAACCACCGTTAAACTAAGCCAAAATGGGAAAAGAGAAGACCCACATCAACATCACTGGGCATGTAGATTCAGGAAGTCTACCACGACTGGTCATCTGATCTACAAATGTGGTGGGATCGACAAGAGAACAATTGAAAAGTTCGAGAAGGAGGGTGCCGAGTTGGGAAAGGGCTCCTTCAAATATGCCTGGGTCTTGGACAAACTGAAAGCTGAACGTGAGCCTGGTGTCACCATTGATATCTCCCTGTGGAAATTTGAGACCAGCAAGTACTATGTTACCATCATTGATGCCCCCAGGACACAGCTGCTGCTGCTGCTGCTGCTGCTGCTGCTGCTGCTAAGTCACTTCAGTCATGTCCGACTCTGTGTGACCCCATAGACGGCAGCCCATCAGGCTCCCCCATCCCTGGGATTCTCCAGGCAAGAACACTGGAGTGGGTTGCCATTTCCTTCTCCAATGTGTGAAAGTGAAAAGGGAAAGTGAAGTCGCTCAGTCATGTCTGACTTGTAGCGACCACATGGACTGCAGCCTACCAGGCTCCTCCATCCATGGGATTTTCTAGGCAAGAGTACTGGAGTGGCTTGACGTTGCCTTCTCTGCCCAGGACACAGAGACTTCATCAAAAACATGATTACAGGCACATCCCAGGCTGACTGTGCTGTCCTGATTGTTGCTGCTGGTGTTGGTGAATTTGAAGCCGGTATCTCCAAGAACAGGCAGACCCGTGATCATGCCCTTCTGGCTTACACCCTGGGTGTGAAACAACTAATTGTTGGCATTAACAAAATGGATTCTACTGAGCCACCCTACAGCCAGAAGTGATACGAGGAAATTGTTAAGGAAGTCAGCACCTACATTAAGAAAATTGGCTACAACCCCAACACAGTAGCATTTGTGCCAATTTCTGGCTGGAATGGTGACAGCATGCTGGAGCCAAGTGCTAACATGCCATGGTTCGAGGGATGGAAGGTCACCCATAAGGATGGCAATGCCAGTGGTACCACCCTGCTTGGAGCTCTGGATTGCACCGTACCATCAACTTGCCCAACTGACAAACCCTTTTGTTTACCTCTCCAGGATGTCTATAAAATTGGTGGTTTTGGTACTGGCCCTGTGGGTCGTGTGGAGATTGGTGTTCTCAAACCTGGTATGGTGGTCACCTTTGCTCCAGTCAACGTAACAACTGAAGTGAAGTCTGTAGAAATACACCATGAAGCACTGAGTGAAGCCCTTCTTGGAGACAATGTGGGCTTCAATGTCAAGAACGTGTCCGTCAAAGATGTCTGTCGTGGCAATGTGGCTGGTGACAGCAAAAATGATCCACACATGGAAGCTGCTGTCTTCACAGCTCAGGTGATTATTTTGAACCACCCAGGCCAAATCAGTGCTGGATTTTCACATAGCTCACATTGCTTGCAAGTTTGCTGAGCTGAAGGAGAAGATTGATCGTCGTTCTGGGAAGAAGCTGGAAGATGGCCCTAAATTCTTATAATCTGGTGATGCTGCCATCGTTTATATGGTTCCTGGCAAACCCATGTGTGTAGAGAGCTTCTCTGACTATCCTCCCCTTTGCCATTTTGCTGTGCATGACATGAGACAGACAGTCGCTGTGGGTGTCATCAAAGCAGTGGACAAGAAGGCAGCTGGAGCAGACAAGGTCACCAAGTCTGCCCAGAAAGCTCAGAAGGCTAAATTAATATCATCCCCAATACCTGCCACCCCAGTCTTAATCAGTGGTCGAAGAACGGTCTCAGAACTGTTTGTCTCAATTGGTCATTTAAGTTTGATAGTAAAAGACTGGTTAATGATAACAATTCATCGTAAAACCTTCAGAAGGAAAGGAGAATGTTTTTGTGGACCATATATTTTGTGTGTAGCAGTTTAAGTTATTAGTTTTTAAAATCAGTACTTTTTAATGAAAACAACTTGACCAAAAATCTGTCACAGAATTTGAGACCCATTAAAAAATGTTTAATGAGAAACCTGTGTCTTCTTTTGGTCAACACTGTAACTCCCTACAGTACTACTTTGGTAAGAGTAGCTCATAAGCTATTTCTGGTAAAACAGTTTTCAAATTATGGGTTTGTATTTCTAGGGTGGAGCTTCAGGTTTGTTAACCTTGTGTTGAGAACTCATCTGTTTTAATAACAACTTAAGCATTGATGCAACACTCTCTAGATTAGGACAGATGAGCAAAGAGTATGTTTTATATGTAAGCTAGTTTGTAAGGTCAGATTCTATAGTATAAAAGCTCCTTTTGCATATAAAATTTTGTATGGTTACATAAATGAATAAATCTTATGTAATTTAGTTTCCAAGTTATGAGGATGTCCATTCACTTTATAATAAGTAGTTAATCTAAAATGTGAGGCTTAAACAGTATTGAGTACTGCCCTGCTAGGGTTAATTGTATACAGGTTCTAGGAAAAATAAAAGATGCTGGAGGTTAAAAATAAATAAATAAAATAACAATAAAGAAAACAAATGCAATCAAGTATAAGGGTGACTAAGGCATCAAACTGGCGGTAGAAAGCTTCTTGAAGAGAACTATTGGATGGACCTAGAGATCGTCATACTGAGTGAAGTAAATCACACAGAGAAAGAAAATATCATATATGTTTTATATGTGAAATCTAAAAATAAGTAAAGATGAACTTATCTATAAAACAGAAGTAGAGTTAAAATGTAGAATACAAACCTATGGCTACCAGGGGGAATAGGGAGGAGAGATAAATTGGGAGACTGGGATTTATGTACACAGACACAAACACACACACCACTATGTATAAAATAGATAACTAATAAGATAATAAGAACCTACTGTAGAGTACAGGGAACTCTATTCAACACTCTGTAATGACCTATATGAGAAAGGAAACTAAAGAATGAGTATATGTTTGTGAATAACTGATTCACTTTGCTGTACACCTGAAACTAGAACAACATTATAAATCAGCTATATTCTAATATTTTTTAAAAGAGTCTTAAAAAATTGCCATACATTATTAAGACAAGGCATGTGGAATAGAGGAATGGCAAAGGAATTCTAGAGAAGATGAAGATTAGAAGAAGAGAAGTCCAGGAAATTGAAATCCAATAGGCCCCAGGGCAAAACAAATCAAGAAATAAATGCTTCACCACATTTCATTGATTATAAAGGCCACATATTTTATTGTAAGAAAATTTAAGGGTAGTGTAGTAAGCTGAATAATGCCTCCTCAAAGAGGTATCCAGACCTTAATTCCTGGAGTCTGTGAATATTACCTTATCTGATAAACATTGATATGCACGTGTGATTAAAATAAGTTCTTGATATGTTGGGATTATAATGGTTTACCAGGTAGGTCCTGAAAGAGACCTGAAAGAGAAAACCACAAGAGTTCTCCAAAAGAGGGGCAAGATATTCAGTTCGGTTCAGTTCAGTCGCTCAGTCATGTCCGACTTTCTGCGACCCCATGGACTGTAGCAAGCCAGGCCTCCCTGTCCATCACCAACTCCCAGAGTTTATATAAACTCATGTGCATGGAGTCGGTAATGCCATCCAACCATCTCATCCTCTGTCGTCTCCTTCTCCTGCCTTCAATCTTTCCCAGCATCAGGGTGTTTGCAAATGAGTCAGTTCTTTGCACCAGGTGGCCAGAGTTTCGGCTTCACCATCAGTCTTTCCAATGAACACCCAGAACTGATCTCTTTAAGATGGACTGGTTGGATCTCCTTGCAGTCCAAGGGGCACTAAAGTGTCTTCTCCAACACCACAGTTCAAAAGCATCAATTCGTCGGCACTCAGCTTTCTTTATAGTACAACGCTCATATCCGTACATGACTACTGGAAAAACCATAGCCTTGACTAGACGAAACTTTGTTGTCAAAGTAATGTCTCTGCTTTATAATATGCTGTCTAGGTTGGTCATAATTTTCCTTCCAAGTGTCTTTTAATTTCATGGCGGCAATCACCATCTGCAGTTATTTTGGAGCCCAGAAAAATAAAGTCACAGTGATATTGAATGGTTTGCCTTGGAAACGAACAAAGATCACTCTGTCATTTTTTAGATTGCACCCAAGTGCTGCATTTTGGACTCTTTTGTTGACTATGATGGCTACTCCATTTCTTCTAAGGGATTCCTGCCCACAGTAGTAGATATACTGGTCATCTGAGTTAAATTTACCCATTCTAGTCCATCTTAGTTCGCTGATTCCTAGAATGTAGATTTTCACTCTTGTCATCTGCTGTTTGACCACTGGCAAATTTGCCTTGATTCATGGACCTAACATTCCAGATTCTTATGAAATATTGCTCTTTACAGCATCGAACCTTGCTTCTATCACCAGTCCCACCCACAACTGGGTGTTGTTTTTGCTTTGACTGCATCCCTGCATTCTTTCTGGAGTTATTTCTCCACTGATCTCCAGTGGCATATCGGGCACCTACTGAACTGGGGAGTTCATCATTCAGTGTTCTATCATTTTGCCTTCTCATACTGTTCATGGGGTTCTCAAGGCAAGAATTCTGAAGTTACTGTTATCATTATTATGTGATAATATTTGCTAATATGTGATAAAAGTGAGAATGTGGTAAATAAACTTCACTAATTTGAAAAAAAAATTTGTTATTTGAGGGATCAATAAATGTTTTATGATGCACAGGACTTGAATCTGTACACATTGAAAAAACTGTTAAAACATTAAAACAAACCTTAAATGTGGTAATGCAGGATACTTGGCCTTTTCATATTGAGAATCACATTGTATTTATGCTGTATTTTTAACATATTTACTGTTTATTTTTCCCTAAGGTTTTATTTTCTGAAATCTCTTTTTGACATAACTTACAATTGAGGAACCAAGATAATATACATTTGATTTGCATACATCGTTGGTATGAAAAATTAAAAACCTATTTCCATGAGTTTTCTTTTCATAACTATAACTTTATTTTTACCTTTATTGATCTCTTTTATTTTTTTTTCACTTTACAATATTGTATTGGTTTTGCCATGCATTGGCATAATTCCACCCCGGTTGTACATGTGTTTCCCATCTTGAAACACCCTACCACCTCCCTCCCCATCCCATCCCTCTGGGTCATCCCAGTGTACCAGCCCCAAACATCCTGTATCATGCATCGAACCTGGACTGGCAATTCATTTCACATATGATAATATACATGTTTCAATGCCATTCTCCCAAATCATCACACCATCACCATCTCCCACAGAATTCTAAAGACTGTGCTATACGTCTGTGTCTCTTTTGCTGTCTTGTATACAGGATTAACATTACCATCTTTCTAAATTCCAGATATATGCGTTAGTATACTGTATTGCCATTTTTCATTCTGGCTTACTTCACTCTGTATAATAGGTTCCAGTTTCATCAACCTCATTAGACCTGATTCAAATGTATTATTTTTAATTGCTAATTAATACTCCATTGTGTATATGTGCTACAGCTTTCTTATCCATTCTGCAGATGGACATCTAGGTTGCTCCCATGTCCTGGCTATTATAAACAGTACTGCAATGAACATCGGAGTACATGTGTCTCTTTCAATTTTGGTTTCCTCAGTGTGAATGCCCAGGAGTGCGATTGCTGGGTCGTATGGCAGTTCCATTTCCAGGTTTTTTAAGGAACCTCCACACTGTTCTCCATAGTGGCTGTACTAGTTTGCATTCCCACCAAAAGTGTAAGAGGGTTCCCTTTTCTCCACACCCTCTCCAGCATTCATTTCTTATAGACATTTGGATAGCAGCCATTCTGATTGGGGTGAAATGGTACCTCATTTTGGTTTTGATTTGCATTTATCTGATTATGAAGGATGTTGAGCATCTTTTCCTGTGTTTCTTAGCCATCTGTGTGTCTTCTTTGGAGAAATGTCTGTTTAGTTCTTTGGCCCATTTTTTGATTGGGTCATTTATTTTTCTGGAATTGAGCTGAAGGAGTTGCTTTTATATTTTTCAGATTAATCCTTTGTCAGTTGCTTCATTTGCTATTATTTTCTCCCTTTTTGAAGGCACTTTTCACCTTGCTTAGAGTTTCCTTTACTGTGCAGAAGTTTTTAATTTTAATTAGGTCCCATTTGTTTATTTTTGCTTTTATTTCCAATATTCTGGGAGTGGGTCATGGAGGATCCTGCTGTGATTTACGTCGGAGAGTGTTTTGCCTATGTTCTCCTCTAGGAGTTTTATAGTTTCTGGTCTTACATTTAGATCTTTAATCCGTTTTGAGTTTATATTTGTGTATGGTGTTAGGGAGTTCTCTAGTTTCATTCTTTTCCAAGTGGTTTACAAGTTTTCCCAGCACCACTTGTTAAAGAGATTGTCTTTTATCCATTGAATAGTCTTGCCTCCATTGTCAAAGATAACATGTCCATAGGTGCATGGATTTATCTCTGGACTTTCTATTTTGTTCCATTGATCTATATTTTTGTCTTTATGCCAGTACCATACTGTCTTGATGACTATGGCTTTGTAGTAGTGCCTGAAGTCCGGCAGGTTGATTCCCCCAGTTCCATTCTTCTTTCTCAAGATTGCTTTGGCTATGCGAGGTTTTTTGTATTTCCATACACATTGTGAAATTATTTGTTCTAGCTCTGTGAAAAACACCATTGGTAGCTTGATAGGGATTGCATTGAACTTATAAATTACTTTAGGTAATATATCCATTTTCACAATATTTATTCTTCCAATCCATGAACATGGTATGTTTCTCCGTCTATTAGTGTCCTCTCTGATTTTTTTCACCAATGTTTTATAGTTTTCTATATATAGGTCTTTTGTTTCTTTAGGTAGAAAGAAAATAATAGCAAATGAAACAATTGATAAAGGATTAATCTCAAAATAAACAAGCAACTCCTGCAGCTCAATCCCAGAAAAACAAAAGACCCAATCAAAGAATGGGCTAAAGAATTAAACAGACATATCTCCAAAGAAGACATACAGATGGCTAACAAACACATGAAAAGTTGCTCAACATCCCTTGTAATTAGAGAAATGCAAATCAAAACCACAATGAGGTACCATTTCACGCCAGTCAGAATGGCTGCTATCCAAACGTCTACAAGCAATAAATGCTGGAGAGGGTGTGGAGAAAAGGGAACCCTCTTACACTGTTGGTGGGAATGCAAACTAGTACAGCCACTATGGAGAACAGTGTGGATATTCCTTAAAAAACTGGAAACAGAACTGCCATACGACCCAGCAATCCCACTCCTAGGCATACACACCAAGGAAACCAGAATTGAAAGAGACACATGCACCCCAATGTTCATCACAGCACTGTTTATATTAACCAGGACATGGAAGCAACCTAGATGTCCATCTGCAGACGAATGGATAAGAAAGCTGTGGTACATTTACACAATGGAGTACTACTCAGCGATTAAAAATAATACA
This sequence comes from Moschus berezovskii, assembly GCF_049115385.1. NCBI lineage: Eukaryota > Metazoa > Chordata > Mammalia > Artiodactyla > Moschidae > Moschus > Moschus berezovskii. Next base: position 6,089,374 of record NC_142469.1, read on the forward strand.
TTTGAAATAGTTCTAATGAGGTTCACGAAACGGGAGCCTATTATACAAAGTGAAGTAAGCCAGAAACAAAAAAACCAATACAGTATACTAACACATATATATGGAATATAGCAAGAGGATAATGATTACCCTGTATAGGAGACAACAGCAGAGACTAGGATGTGTGGAGCAGTGTTTTGGACTCTGTGGGAGAGGGCAAGAGTAGGATAATTCGGGAGAATGGATTGAAACATGTATATTATCACATGTGAAAAGAATCTGACGTGGTTGGGGGCTCTCCACCTCAACACTCTGTGGATTTAAGAGGCCGTTCCTTCCAGAAGTGTATAAATTAGCCTGGGATAGAACCTGCACACTGAATTTACTAATTAAGAAATGGGAAACCAGAACTAGAAAGGTGGCATAGAAATACAAGAGAATATTCTTAAGTAAACTTGTAAAACTTTGAACAGAGTTATACATTTTGCCATTTGTTATAAACTGGTATATGTAATTTAAACAGAACCATGAGAAAGTTGGTATTGTGTGAATTCTGAGGCACTTTCGACATCTTGTAGGAGTGATGTGGACTTTTTTGAGTTTTACACATTCATAAGTGAATGGTCTGTACCTCGTGCCTTTGTTGGTTTTCTGTAAGCTATAGTTTCTGGGAAATGAGCAGCTGTCATTCCTGTAACTCTTGTAACCAAGTCATTCATGTGCCTCCTTCATGAGGATTCAGTGCGGGTATGGTGCTGTTATTCCTCTGATAGGAAGTCTCAGTTCAGTTCAGTTCAGTACAGTCGCTTTGTCGTGTCCGACTCTCTGCGACCCCATGAATCACAGCACGCCAGGCCTTCCTGTCCATCACCAACTCCCGGAGTTCACTCAAACTTATGTCCATCGAGTTGGTGATGCCATCCAGCCATCTCATTCTCTGTCATCCCCGTCTCCTCCCACCCCCAATCCCTCCCAGCATCAGACTCTTTTCCAGTGAGTCAACTCACTGCAAGAGGTGGCCAAAGTATTGGAGTTTCAGTCCCAGCATCCGTCCTTCCAATGAACACCCAGGATTGATCTCCTTTAGAATGGACTGGTTGGATCTCCTTACAGTCTCAGGGACTCTCAAGAGTCTTCTCCAGCACCACAGTTCAAAAGCATCAATTCTTCGGTGATCAGCTTTCTTCACAGTCCACCTCTCACATTCATACATGATGACGGGAAAAACCATACCCTTGAATAGATGGACCTTGGTTGGCAAAGTAATGTCTCTGTTTTTTAACATGCTATCTAGGTTGGTCATAACTTTCCTTCCAAGGAGAAAGCGTCTTTTAATTTCATGGCTGAAGTCAGCATCTGCAGTGATTTTGAAGCCCAAAAAATAAAGTCTGACACTGTTTCCACTGTTTCCCCATCTATTTCCCATGAAGTGTTGGGACCAGATGTCATGATCTTCGTTTACTGAATGTTGAGCTTCAAGCCAAACTTTTCACTCTCCTCTTTCACTTTCATCAAGAGGCTTTTTAATTCCTCTTCACTTTCTGCCATAAGGGTGGTGACATCTGCATATCTGAGGTTATTGATATTTCTCCCAGCAATCTTGATTCCAGCTTGTGCTTCTTCCAGCCCAGCATTCCTCATTACGTACTCTGCATATAAATTAAATAAGCAGGGTGACAGTATACAACCTGGACGTACTCCTTTTCCTATTTGGAACCAGTCTGTTGTTCCATGTCCAATTCTAACTGTTGCTTCCTGACCTGCATACAGGTTTCTCAAGAGGCAGGTCAGGTGGTCTGTGATTCCCATCTCTTTCAGAATTTTCCACAGTTTATTGTGATCCACACAGTCAAAGGCCTAGGCATAGTCAATGAAGCAGAAATAGATGTTTTTCTGGAACTCTCTTGCTTTCTCCATGATCCAGGGGATGTTGGCAATTTGATCTCTGGTGCCTCTGCCTTTTCTAAAACCTGCCTGAACATCTGGGAGTTCACGGTTCACATATTGCTGAAGCCTGGCTTGGAGAATTTTGGGCATGACTTTACTAGCGTGTGAGATGAGTGCAATTATATGGTAGTTTGAGCATTCTTTGGCATTGCCTTTCTTTGGGATTAGAATGAAAACTGACCATTTCCAGTCCTGTGGCCACTGCTGAGTTTTCCAAATTTGCTGGCATATTGAGTGCATCACTGTCACAGCATCATATTTCAGGATTTGAAATAGCTCAATTGGATTTTCATCACCTCCACTAGCTTTGTTCTTAGTGATGCTCTTTGAGGCCCACTTGACTTCACATTCCAAGATGTCTGGCTCCAGGTGAGTGATCATGCCGCCGTGAAGATCTTTTTTGTACAGTTCTTCTGTGTATTCTTGACTCCTCTTCTTAATATCTTCTGCTCCTGTTAGGTCCATACCATTTCTGTCCTTTATCAAGCCCATCTTTGCATGAAATATTCCCTTGATATCTCTAATTTTCTTGAACTCTAACTTAGTGTAAAGCCCCAAAGATCTGTTACTTATTTCATATTGTACTATATTTTATTTACAGTGTTTCGTTTGTTTCAGGTGTAAAGAAAGTGATACAGTCATATATATATATATATATATATATGAATTAACAAAAGCAGTTCCCATCTTTTAATGGGGACCTCGTAATTTATAATATAAATGGCATTATATTGAGAGAGGAATAACGTAGGTATGGCACTGTTTTTTTGTTTTTTCTTTTTTCTTTTTGCAGCTTGAGGCAGTTGTAAAATATTTTAATGTAGCTTTTGCAACTGTGTATTCTATAGTATTTTTTTTTCAAATGTTTTTGGCATTGTGCTTTGTACCATTTATTAAATAAATAAAATAAAAAGTGATTGTCTTTTCTCCATTGAATATTCTGGCCTCCTTTGTCAATGATAAGGTGTCCATAGGTGCACTGATTTATCTCTGTGCTTTCTATATTGTTCCATTGATCTTATGCCAGTACTATACATTCTTGATGACTGTGGCATTGTAGTAGAGCCTGAAGTCTGCCAGGTTGTTTCCCCCAGTTCCGTTCATTTTTCTCAATATTGTTTTGGCTATTCGAGGTTTTTTGTATTTCCATACAAAGTGTGAAATTATTTGTTCCAAGTCTGTGAAAAATACCTTTGGTAGCTTGATAGGGATTGCATTGAACCTCTAAATTAATTTGGGTAATATACTCATTTTCATAATGTTTATTCTTCCAATCCATGAACACTGTGTATTTCTCCATCTATACGTGTCCTCCCTGATTTCTTTCACCACTGTTTAATAGTTTTCTATATATAGGTCTTTTGTTTCTTTCATTTCAGTTCAGTTCAGTCTCTCAGTCGTGTCCAACTCTTAGCGACCCCATGAATCACAGCACGCCAGGCTCAATGTCCATCACCAACTCCCACTCATACTCATGTCCATCGAGTCAGTGATGCCATCCAGCCATCTCATTCTCTGTCATCCCCTTCTCCTCATGCCCCCAATCCCTCCCAGCATCAGAGTTTTTCCAGTGAGTCAACTCTTCACATGAGGTAGCCAAAATAATGGAGTTTCAGCTTTAGCATCAGTCCTTCCAATGAACATCCAGGACTTATCTCCTTTAGAATGGACTGGTTGGATCTCCTGGTCAGCTTTCTTCACAGTCCAGCTCTCACAATCCAGACATAAACACTGGACAAACCATAGACTTGACTAGACGGACCTTTGTTGGCAAAGTAATGTCTCCGCTTTTTAATATGCTATCTAGTTTGGTCATAACTTTGCTTCCAAGAAGTAAGTGTCTTTTAATTTCATGGCTGCAATCACCATCCGCAGTGATTTTTTAGGTATAGGTATATTCCTAAATATTTTATTCTTTTCGTTGCAACAGGGAATGGAATTGTTTCCTTAATTTCTCTTTCTATTTTTTCATTATTAGTATGCCTTTAATTTTAAAAATCATAAATTATGAACTTTCTACTGAAATTGTACTGTTAGTATTAATGTGCATGTTACTGACTTTTTTTTCTCTGGCTGAAATTTGCAGCAATCAAATAACTCTGTTACATTAGAGTTTATGCATCACTTTCAAGATAGTGTTCTATATGACACTGTTAAACTTCTTAAAGAGAAATACTGCTTTTAAAATGTCTAAGTGGATGCATTAATAGATGCTTATAAAAATGTGAAGAAGCTAAAGATGAATCCTATGTGTCTAGTGGATTGCATTTTAATTGTTGGCTATTTAGGTAAACTTAAAGGAAACTGATGTTTAAGGTTTTTAAGTGATAGCAGAATTCAGATATTTATTGAAATGTGGCAGTGTTATAAGTTAGTAAATAATAAGTTAAGGGCTATCTTTCTGTCATATAGAAGTCATATAGGAAGTGCAAGTGCCAGCAATAAAGGCACAGTGTCATTTATTATAAAGATAAATGCTATGGAAATCAACTCATCCAAATTTTGAAATCTGCAAAAGTAGGATTTCCTTATCTTAAGGCTAAATATTTTTCACATATAAGCTATAATTTATTTATCTATTCATCCTTCTACAGACACTTAAATTATTTCCATAATTTGGTTATTGTGAATAATGCTGCAGTGAACATGAGAGTACAAATATCTTTCAGAAGTACTGATTTTACTTCCATTATATATCCAGAAGAAAACTGTTGGATCATATGATAGCTCTGTTTTTAGGTTTTTAAGAACCACCATTTTGTTTTCCATAACGGAAATATGCCAATTTACATTCCCACCAACAGTGCATAAGGATACATTCCATTTTCTCCATATTCTTGCCAATGTTTGTTATCTTTTATTATTTTTGATGATTTCTACCTTAACAGTTGTGAGGAGCTATCTCATGGTTTTAATTTGCATTTCTCTGATGTGTAATGTTGAATGCATTTTTATATGTTCCTATTGACCATTTGTACGTCTTCTTTCTGCTTTCCATTTGGAAAACATATGCAGAGTACGTCACACAAAGTGCCAGGCTGGATGAATTACAACCTGGAAGAGAAATATTAACAACCTAAGATATGCAGATTATACCACTCTAAGTGAAGAAAGTGAAGAGGAACTAAAGAACCTCTTGATGAGGGCCAAACAGGAGAGTGAAAAAGTTGGTTTAAAACTTGATATGCAAAAGAACGAAGATCATGGTATCTGGCTCCAATCATCACTTCATGACAAATAGAAGGAGAAAAAGTGGAAACGGTATTTTCTGGGGCTCCAAAATCACTGTGGTCAGTGACTGCAGCCATGAAGTTAAAAGATACCTGCTCCTTGGAAGGAAAGCAATAACAAAACTAGACTGCATATTAAAAAACAAAGATATCATTTTATCGCCAAAAGTTCATAAAGTAAAAGCTATGGTTTTTCCAGTAGTCATGTATGGATATGAGTGTGTTAGTCGCTCAGTCTTGTCTGACTCCCTGTGACCCCATAGTCTGTAACCTGTCAGGCCCTTCTATCCATGGAATTTTTCAGGCAATAATACTGGAGTGAATGGTTGTTTCCCTCTCCAGGGGACCTTCTCAACCCAGGAATGGAACCCAGGCCTACTGCATTGTAGGAGATTATTTACCATCTGAACCACAGGAAAACCCTGGGATGGATGTTAGAGTTGGACCATAAAGAAGGCTTAGCATCAAAGAATAGTTTTTTTTTTTTTTTACTGTAGTGTTACAGAAGATTCTTGAGAGTTTCTTGGACTGCGAGAAAATCAAACCAGTCAATAAGTAAGGGAAATCAACCCTGAATGATCATTGGAAGGACTGATGCTGAAGTTGAAGCTCCAATATTTTGGTCATCTGATGCAAAGAGTTGATTCATTGGAAAAGAACCTGATGTTTGCAAGACTGAAGTCAAGAAGGGAAAAGAAGGAGCATCAGAGGATGAGATGGTTAGCATCACTGACTCAAAGGACTTGAATTTGAGCAAACACTGGGAGATGGTGGAGCACAGAAGAGCCTGGTGTGCTTCAATCATTGGGATCAAAGTCAGACACAACCTAGCAACTGAAAAACAAAAACTGTCTTCTTTGAAAGATGTCTGTCCAATTTCCCATTTTTAATTGGACTGTTTGTTTCTCTTTTTGGTATTGAATACATGTATTCCTTATAAATCTTGGATGCTAAGCTTTTCTGATACATGGTTAACAAAATATTTTCTCCTAATCTATAGCTTGCATTTTAATTTTATTGTATGTTTTCTTTGTTGTGTGAAAACTATTTAGTTTGAATTAGTCCACTTTATTTTTTTTTTTCTTTTGTTGCCTGAGGTTTTTAATTTTATTTTTAACTTAAGAAAATAGGTGGTTGCTTCAGCCTGAATTCAAGCATATCAATTCAGTTATTTTTAGCTTAATTTCTTAACTGACTCTCTTTAGAATTTTCATTATTCTTGAAAATGAAACACACCTAAACATATCTTCAAGTATGGATGAATCAACTATTAAAATCAATGTTTAGATAGATGTAGTCTTTTAATTCTATATTATATATGTAACAATATTATTTTGTCACCTATCAGTTCAGTTCAGTTCAGTCGCTCAGTCATGTCTGACTCTTTGCGACCCCATGAATCACAGCACACGAGGCCATCCTGTCCATCACCAACTCCTGGAGTTCACTCAAACTCATGTCCATAGAGTCGGTGATGCCATCCAGCCATCTCATTCTCTGTCATCCCCTTCTCCTCCCACACCCAATCCTTCCCAGCATCAGACTCTTTTCCAGTGAGTCAACTTGTCTCATGATGTGGCCAATGTATTGGAGTTTCAGCTTTAGCATCAGTTCGTCCAATGAACACCCAGGATTGATCTCCTTTAGAATGGACTGATTGGATCTCCTTGCAGTCTAAGGGACTCTCAAGATTCTTCTCCAGCACCACAGTTCAAAAGCATCAATTCTTCAGCAATCAGCTTTCTTCACAGTCCAACTCTCACATCCATACATGACCACGGGAAAAACCATAGCCTTGACTATGGACCTAGCAGAAGCAGAAGTTATTAGGAAGAGGTGGCAAGAATACACAGAAGAACTGTACAAAAAAGGTCTTCACGATGAACATAATCATGATGGCGTGATCACTCACCTGGAACCAGACATCTTGGAATGTGAAGTCAAGTGGGCCTTAGAGAGAGCATCAGTACGAACAAAGCTAGTGGAGGTGATGGAATTCCAATTGAGCTAGTTCAAATCTTGAAAGATGATACTGTGAAAGTGCTGCACTAAATATGCCAGCAAATTTGGAAAACTCAGAAGTGGCCACAGGACTGGAAAAGGTCAGTCTTCATTCCAATCCCAAAGAAAGGCAATGCCAAAGAATGCTCAAACTACCGCACAATTGCACTCATCTCACACGCTAGTAAAGTAATGCTCAAAATTCTCCAAGGCAGGCTTCAGCAATATGTGAACCGTGAACTCCCAGATGTTCAAGCAGTTTTTAGAAAAGGCAGAGGCACCAGAGATCAGGTTGCCAACATCCCCTGGATCATGGAGAAAGCAAGAGAGTTCCAAAAAAACATCTATTTCTGCTTTATTGACTATGCCAAAGCCTTTGTCACCTATAGATATTAATAAAACATTTTGTGAGTTATAAAAAGGAGAGAGAACAAAGCTGCCCTTGCCTGGGGCCGACTGACTGAACTGACTTTACGTTCTCATTGTGCTATTCTCCTGCTTAAGTAACTCATTTCGAGAAACACTGTTATCAGACAGTGTTTCCTTATATCTATGAGATTAAAAATTATATCCCTCCAAGCTCATATCTGTCAATTCACAGAAGAACATCGTTCAACTACAAAATTGCTAAACACTCCCTGAATATTCATTGGAAGGACTGGAGCTAAGGCTGAAGGTTCAATACTTTGGCCACCTGATGTGAATAACTGATACATTGGGGAGAAGAAAAAAAAAAAAAAACAACGAAAAAAAAAAAAAAAAACCTGATGCTGGTAAAGACTGAAGGCAGGACGAGAAGGGGATGAGAGATGATGAGATGGTTGGATGGCATTACCGACTCAATGGACATGAGTTTGAGCAAGCTCCAGGAGTTGGTGTTGGACAGGGAGGGCTGGCCTGCTGCAGTCCATGGGGTTACAAATAGTCGGACACTACTGAGTGACTGAACTTAACTGAACACCTTCTCCTGTCTTTTCTGCCGCATCTTGGAAATTATAGCTTTAGCTTGATCTGTTCTTCCAAGTTTCATGTTTAGTGTTTTAAAAACACTCCCCTTTGGTAACAACAGTCATTGTAGAGTAAAACCCAAAATTCCTGGAAACATCTCCAAATTTACTAAACAGAAACCCAAATACCATAATAAACCCGTGCACCAAAATGACACCAGATGGTCCATGGTGTTCTGTTTCCTTACTGTGTGGAGCCAAGAACCTAAACTCTGTTTAAGTACAATATTGAGTTTCTCATGGTCTCGGCTATAAGGGCCTCAATAAAAGAGTTTACTTAAAACTAGAAGTAAGAACCAGGAACAAGACAAGGGTGTCCACTTTCCACACTATTAGTCAACATAGTTCTAGAAGTTCTAGCTACAGTAATCACAGAAGAAAGAGAAATAAAAGGAATCCAGATCAATAAAGAAGTAAATCTCTCACTGTTTGCAGATGACATGATGCTGTACATAGAAAACCCTAAAGACAGTATCAGAAAATTATTAGCTAACCAGTGAATTTACCAAAGTTGCAGGGTACAAAATCAATACCCAGAAATCACTTTCATTTCTATATACTAACAATGAAAAATCAGAAAGATAAATTAAGGAATAAATCCCATTCACCACTACAAAAACAGAATTAAATATGTAGGAACAAACTTACCTAAGGAGACAAAAGAACTGTACACAGAAAATTATAAAACACTAATGAAATAAATCAAAGATGGCATAAACAGATGGATAGATATTCCATGTTCCTGGGTAGGAAGAATCAATATTGTGAAAATGAATATACTACCAAAAACAATCTACAGATTCAGTGCAATACCTATCAAATTACAAATGGCATTTTTCACAGAAGTAGAACAAAATATTTTACAATTCATATGGAAACACAAAATACGCTGAACAGCCAAAGCAGTCTTGAAAAAGAATAATGGAGCTGGAGGAATCAAGCTGCCTTACTTCAGGTTATATTGCAAAGCTATAGTATTCAAGACAGTATGGTACTGGCACACAAACAGAAATATAGACCAATGGAACAAGAGAGAAAGCCCAGAAAAACCCATGCACCTATGTGTAGCTTATTTTTAACAAAGGGGGCAAGAATATGCAATGGGGGCAAAGACAGCCTCTTCAATAAATGGTTATGGGATAATTCGATAGTTACATGTAAAAGAGAGAAATTAGAAAATTTCCTAAGCTATACACAAAAATAGACTCAAAATAAATCAAAGACCCAAATGTAAGACCAGAAACTATAAACTTCTTAGAGGAAAACATAGGCCGAACACTCGATGACATAAATCAAAGCAAAATCCTCTATGATCCACCTCCTGCTGATGTTAAGTAATTTCAGTCATGTCCAACTCTGTGTGACACCATGAAGGGCAGCCCACCTGGTTTCCCCGTCCCAGGTATTCTCCAGGCAAGAACACTGGAGTGGGTTGCCATTTCCTTCTCCAATGCATGAAAGTGAAAATTGAAAGTGAAGCTCCTCAGTCGTGTCTGACTCTTAGCGACCCCATGGACTGCAGGCCACCAGGTTCCCCATTCCATGTGACTTTCCAGGCAAGAGTACTGGAGTGGGGTGCCATTGCCTTCTCCTATGATCCACCTCCTAGAGCAATGGAAATAAAAATAAAAGTAAACAAGTGGCACCTGTTTAAACTTTAAGGCTTTTGCACAGCAAAGGAAACTATAAGCAAGGTGAAAAGACAACCCTCAGAATAAGAGAAAATAATAGTAAATGAAACAACTGACAAAAGATTAATTTTCAACCGATACAACTCAATGCCAGGAAAACAAACAAGCCAGTGAAAAAGTGTGGAAAAAACCTAAACAGACATTTCTCCAAAGAAGATATACAGATGGCTAACAGACACATGCAAAGATGCTCAACATTGTTCATTATTAGAGAAATACAAATCAAAATTACAATGAGATATCACATCACACCAATCAGAATGGCCATCATTAAAAAGTCTACAGACAACAAATGCTTAAGAAGGTGTGGAGAAAAGGGAATGCTCTTGTACTGTTGGTGGGAATGTAAATTGATACAGCCACTATGGAAGATGGCATGGAGTTTGTTTAAAAACCTAGGAAGAAAACCACCATATGACCCAGAAATCCCACTCCTAGGCATATACCCTGAGGAAACTAAAATTGAAAAACATGTATCCCGTTGTTCATTGCAGCACAATTCACAATAGTTAGAACGTGGAAGCAACCTAGATGTCCATCGACAGATGAATGGATAAAGAAGTAGTGGTACATATGCTCAATGGAATATTCAGTTCAGTTCAGTTGCTCAGTCGTGTCTGACACTTTGCCACCCCATGAATCACAGCACACCAGGCCTCCCTGTACATCACAAACTACCGGGGTTCACTCAAACTCATCTCCATCGAGACGGTGATGCCATCCAGTCATCTCATTCTCTGTCGTCCCCTTCTTCTCCTGCCTCCAATTCCTCCCAGCATCAGAGTCTTTTCCAGTGAGTCAACACTTCGCATGATACTCAGCCATAAAAAAGAACTTAGTTCTAATGAGGTAAATGAATCTAGAATCTATTATACAGAGTGAAGTAAGTCAGAAAGAGAAACATAAATATCATATTCTAATGCATATATACAGAATATAGAAAAAGTGGTACTGAAGAATTTATTTGCAGGGCAGCAATGAGAAACAGACAAACAGACATAGAGAATAGACTTATGCACATGGGGAGAGGGGAGGAGAGTGTGAGATGAATGGAAAGTGTAACATGGAAACTTACATTGACATATGTAAAATAGATAGCCAATGGAAAATTGCTGCATGGCTCAGGAAACTCAAACAGGGGCTCTGTATCAACCTATGGGGTGGGATGGGGAAGGACATGAGAGGGAGATTCCAAACAGGGGGGATATATGTATAACAAAGGACCGTCTTGTCAAGGCTATGGTTTTTCCTGTGGTCATGTATGGATGTGAGAGTTGGACTGGGAAGAAAGCTGATCGCCGAAGAATTGATGCTTTTGAACTATGGTGCTGGAGAAGACTCTTGAGAGTCCCTTGGACTGCAAGGAGATCCAACCAGTCCATTCTAAAGGAGATCAGTCCTGGGTGTTCATTGGAAGGACTGATGCTAAAGCTGAAACTCCAATACTTTGGCCACCTCATGGGACTAGTTGACTCACTGTAAAAGACTCTGATGCTGGGAGTGATTAGGGACGGGAGGAGATGGGGACGACAGAGAATGAGATGGCTGGAGGGCATCACCGACCTGATGGACATGAGTTTGAGTGAACTCTGGGAGTTGGTGATGGACAGGGAGGCCTGGGTGCTGATTCATGGGGTCGCAAAGAGTCGGACATGACTGAGCGACTGAACTTAACTGAACTGATAGCTGATTCATGTTGAGGATTGACAGAAAATAACAAAATTCTCTAAAGCAATTATCCTTCAATAATAACATAAGTAAATAAATTTGTTAAAAATGTAAGAGACCACTAACAAAGTACTAGAATAGAAACTGGGTGACGTAAACAGCAGAAATTTATTATCTGGCATTTCTGTGGGTAAGAAATGCAAGATCAAGGTGTGGTGGTGTTGGTTCCTCTTGAGGCTGTGAGAGAAAATTTGTTCCAGGTCTCCCCTAGCTTTGGTGATCAGCTGGCCACCCTTGTTCAGTGGCTCACGGAAGTATCCCTTGATCTTTTCCTTCATCTTCACATGCCCCTCTCCCTCTGAGCATGTGTCCAAATTTCCTATTTTTGTAAGCATACCAGTAATATTGGAATAGGGCCTTCCTTTCTCCAGTAACTACAGAAGAGAATGGTAACGCACTCCAGTACACTTGCCTGGGAAATCCTATGGACAGAGGAGCCTGGTAGGCTACAGTCCATGGGGTCTCAGAGAGTTGGAGACTACTGAATGACTTCATTTCACTTTACTGCAGTAAAACCTCAGAATATATTGACTAACTGTATCAGAACTAGCTCTATTTCCAAATGAGGTCATAGCCTAAGTTACTAGGGGGTTAGGATTTTAGTATGTGAAATCTGAGAGAATAAAATCAACCAATAACAATGTTCTACGGGAAAAGAATCTGATGCTAGGAAGGATTGGGGATGGGAGGAGACGGGGACGACAGAGAATATGATGGCTGGATGGCATCACCGACTCGATGGACATGAGTTTGAGTGAACTCTGGGAGTTGGTGATGGACAGGGAGGCCTGGCTTGCTGTGATGCATGGGTTCGCAAAGAGTCAGACACGACTGAGCGACTGAACTGAACTGAAAGATGTGAATGAGGTGTGTGTGTATACATATATATATATATATATATATATATATATATATATGAATAAGACATTTTTGTTTATAAACTTTTTTAAGGACTGTGTTCTGATCTTTCACAGAAACTGCCCCACTGAGAATGTATTTGCCCTAAACTCATCTTTAATGGGCTTCCCTTGTGGCTCAGCTGGTAAGGAATTTACCTGCAATGTCAGAGACCTGAGTTTGATAGACAGATAACAAACATATATGTGCAGGGTGAAGCAAAATGTTTTTGACTGGATTCCAGTAACCAAAGTAGACTTGAACGGAAATTACCAGATAGATGAAAGTGAACATGAAAATTGCTCAGTCGTGTCTGACTCCTTGCAACACCTTGGACTATACAGTCCATGGAATTCTCCAGACCAGAATACCAGAGTGGGTAGCCATTCCCTTCTCCAAGGGATTTTCCCTACCCAGGGATCAAGCCCAGGTGTCCCACATTTCAGGCGAATTCTTTACCAGCTGAGCCACCAGGGAAGCCCAATAAGTAGAGCAGAGTCCAAAAGTCTACCTAACAGTTTGGAAATACTATCAGACACCAAGTACCTGTTCACATATCTCTGACTAATCCATTACCACAGGATTTATTCTAACCTTCTTATTTATTTACAATGCTTTTCTTTGACAGTGAGCAACTTGATTCCCATTTACTACAATTCATTAACTTATTTATTCAACCCTAATAATTTAATCAAATCGTCTAATATCACTTGTCATATTCTAGTAAAGTATAACTTGATAAATGCATACATATTGGGTATGAGGTGGAAGTCAATGACAATTTTGCCACAGAAATATCTATTTTTTCATTGGGATCTGCTGAAAACATGTTCATTTGCCTGTTGAATCACTTCAGATCCTTTGTTGAAAATGAATTGAATCAGTGTGATTTTATTTCTGGAATCTCACTTAACTTCCAGTGATCAATGTTTCTCCCTCCCTCCCTCCATCCTTTCTTTTCTTCCTTCCTTTCCAGTAAAATATTCTCTTGATAGTAAGTCATGAAGTTAGCTATTACAACTACCAAAGGACTTGTTTTATTCAGTAGATTTTTTGTCATTATAAGTTCATACAATTTTCCCATTCAAAGTCAAACTGTCAATTAAAAAAATAATGCTTGTATTATAACACAGATTGAATTGAACTTATAGATATATTCTTCTAAGTTTATATCTTTCCATATGTATAAATCTTCTTTAATTTTAGCTATATTTTATAGTTTACTGCATAGGTATTTTAAATTTTAAGTTAACCCTAGGCTTTTATGTCTTTTACAGCTCTTAATAAGGGCTGAACATTTTAGAAATTTTTATTTCCTAATGTCTACATAACCCTGATACTATGATGGAAGAAGACTTGCAGGGGAGTGTGGATTCTACATGTAGACGACATGTAAATACTCTTTGACCACATGCAGAATGAGCAGAGAAGAACTTTCCTAAAACTGGATGAGCTCTGGAAATGATCTGTCCTATGTAAATGTTACTTTATTAATTTTGCATCATAGATCTTAAGAGATTGGCAGTTTTTATACCTTCCATCAAATACTTGGTCTAAGAAAAGTTTGCTCTGTATCAGCAGTACTGAAATTTCCACCAAATCCTTATTTGTTGTTGCTTGTTATAAGGTATTTTCAATATCCGTTTCCTCCCACCTGTTTAGTTTGCTAGGGCTTCACCAGCAAGATTTGAGGACTTACATGGCAAAAATTTATTATCTCAGTTTTGGAGGGGCAAGAAATACAAGATCATGATGTTGACAAAGTAGATTCTTTCTGAGGATTTTGAAATTTAATCTGTTCCATGCTTCTCTCCAATTCAGTTTTTGGATTGCTAACAGTTATTGGTGTTTCAAAGTTTGTAGAAGCATCAGCCTGATCTCCGTCTTCATCTTCACCTGGGGACCTTCTTTAGTGTGGGTCTGTGTTTAAATTTTCCCTTTAGAGAAGGACAATGCTCATTTGGATTAGGGTCTTCCCTACACCAATGTGAATTCATCTTAACTATTGTCTGAGAAGAACCTATTTCCAAATAATGCCACATTCAGAGATATGAGGGGTTAGGACTTCAACATACAAATTTGGAGAGGACACAGTTCTACTGATATAATAACCATTAGATATTCCTCATCCCTCCAGAACTGAAAAACAAAATATCTCTAGGTTTTTTTCCAAAAGCTCCCTGGAGAGACAAATCATCTCTATTTGAGAATCACTTTTGTAAAATAATCAGGGTTTAAAAAATTGGATTACCTTTGAGCTGTCATGTTGTAAGAAAGCCTGAGCTAGTTAAATTGAAGGCCACAAGACAGAAGGGTGGTCAGTCAACACCAGTTGACTACAGAGGGTAACCCGTGGCCAATTTAAGATGTTAAATGCCACAGTCCAATATCTGGTCACTATAACTCACATGCTTGATGTGAAAGACATATTGTTTCCATTCACAAATGCTTTGTCTTATTGGACTTAGCTTGAAATCTAAGTTGTCATTTAAATTAAGCCCAGCTGTAGAAGAATCTACTTGACTATATTTTCTCTGTTTTAGTGTTTGCATTTGGCTTGTCCTGATTTAGAAATACACTGATTAAAAAGATAACTTATCTGTTTGTCCACACTGCCCATGTGCAAGCAATGGACTCTCATTCAAGGAGAGAAAAGAGGAGAAAGATACAGAGTAAAGCTTGATGCACAGTGCTTCTGTCAATGCTGTTTTTCAAACCATAGGGAATAATTTTATCAGATTGCTTCCTGCCAGATCCATCTGCTTCTTCATATTATTTCTTCTCTACCTTAGAATGAATGTTAAATGTTGTCTTCAAGGTGTTTAGAACTTCTTTGTTTTCTTTTTTTGTCTAGCTAGAGAGATCTACATGCCTCTGCCTTAACTTATTCTACAGTCTTAACAGCATTTAAAAGCCATACACCCTTCATCTTGCCCATGAAGCTCAATTTTACTGGCAATATCTTAGATTTGATTTTATTCTGAGTACATTTTGAAAATCTCTGCCAGATGGACAGTCTGGAAATAACGATCATATTTATTTTCAGCATAGCAGTCCTGGAATAAAAATATATATTTTTTTCTAAAATCTGGTTGAAAATATCATTAGCTCATCTTTTTTCCTCTTCTAGTTGTTCAAAGGTCATTCAACTAAACTATTGGGCAATTTTAACATTTTTGCCATAGAATATTCTTTGTCACATCTATGAGATTGCTATGCATATCTTCTACCTGTCATTTCAACATGGGACATGGAAAGGATCTCCAGCTTGTGGTCTCACATGACATCATCCTCCTTGGCCAGCATCTATAGGTTTCTCATTGCTCTTGTAGGTGTCATTAGAATTGTATTCATGTCCTTACATCCTGTTCCTAAAATCAACCCAATGCCACATGCATTTGGTTTTAGTTATGAGAGCACTTCTGGATACTAATTTCTAGTTCAATTATCTTTACCTATGGAACAGACAACAATCCTCATAGAGACTTACAACAGCACGTGTACTATTTCACAAAACTATGTGTGTTTACAGGTGGTCTTGCCACTCTGCATGTTGCTTGCTGGAGTCACTGATGAGTAAATCTTTCATTATTATTATATTCACATTCTACTTCTATTCCTGAATATATTTTTTTCTAAGATGAATATTATATGGAGCAGGACCCTGTGATCCTTGCCCCCATATTCTCACCTTGACTTTTGTTTGTGGGAAAAAATTTAGTTAAAGAATAAGCTTAATGAAAGTAGTGAGAAAATGCAAAAGCTAAGAAAAATAGCCCAGCAAAACCAAATAATAAGAGTATAAACATTAAGCAAAGTCAAGGACCTTTAGTTCCATGTCAAGGGCTATAGATAATTTGAGTCATATACTTTGAGCTGATTTGCGGAAAACCCTCACCAGTGGAAAGAGTTACTACAATCAGGTAGTACGACCATACTGTAGTCATGACATGCGCTGCCACAATTCTGAGAGCTCACCTCAAAGAACTGGGAACAAATTGACCTTGGAATTAAAAACTGACTGTACTTAAAACAATCAAGATGATCAGACCACTGACAACCAATTTGAAGATGACTGTCAGAGCTGACTGTACTGTTTCTGTGTGTTGCCCCCTGCTTCCATCTACAAAAGCTCTTGTTCACTGATTGTCAGAGGTAGGGGGAGTCAGTCTTTGGACAAGAGTCCCTTAGTTGCTGGCATCCAAAATAAAGCAAATTTTCCTTTCTACCAATCTTGACCTATTATTGGCTTTTGCACAATAGGCAGTCAGTTATTTTCAGTTAATAACTATAGCTCCATTAATTGTTCATGCTTTTTAAAAATAGTGTAGATTTATCTTTTTAATATATTTATGTCTTTATATTTATATACATTCATATTTCCTGAGACTGAATAAAGACTAAATAAATTGGACAATGTGAATCTCAATTGGATATTTTTTTAGCTCATTGACTTTAAATATAATTATGCTATGAAAATTTTTGTTCAACCATTTGACTTTTGTTTTCCATTTTTTTCTGTTTGTTTATGCTTGTTTTGTTTTTATTATACTATACCTTTTCTTGTTTTCCTTTTTGTCAAATAATATTATTTAAATAGATTAATTAGTTTTAATCATGTCCATACATATCTATATTATTTTTTAAATTGTTGCTGATTGTATAGTCTACTAGAGTTAATTTGTGCTATTTCACATAAAATATAAGAATATCACATCAATATAGTTCCACTAACCTATTTGCTATACTGTTATTGTCACATCTATTAGGCATATTTATGTTGCAAATGCCACAATTCTGTGTTGTAAAATTTTCTTGAAACAGTTGTATAAGATAATAAATTATACAAATAATTATAAGAAAAGTATATATTTTAATATATTTACTTAGATATTTCCCATTTGAAAGCTTTCCTGTCCACTTATAAATGAGTTTTCATTTGACATTTTCTCCCTTCAGACTAAAGAAGTTGCTTCAAAATGTTTTATAGTGAAGGAATTCTAAGAATGAAATCTCTGTAGTAATATTTAATTTGATTCTCCACATTGTGATACTTTGTGTTGTCCTTGGTTTCTCTTTTCTTCCTATATAAAATTATATTATTAATTATGGTAGAATGTTAGCATGGTTGAAATAAAACTCCAAATTCTGTCTCACTGGTTTGGAAACAGCTGAAAAGACTTAGTTCTTCAAATATTGATTGGTTGCTTTCATTGGGAATCATGGAATTCCCCTATATGTGTACTATTCAGGAATTAACCAAGGATGTGTGGTCTCAGAATAAAACCTATGTGCTCCTCCATATCTCTTTCCCTCCTTTCCTGGGCCACTTTTGTGCTCTTTTGGAAGCCTCAAACTCTTCTGACTCTTCACGTCTGAAAGATTATAGCTTTCTGCTACAGTTTCCATTGTCCAAACAAAGTGGACTGAAGATGCCTTCAGGTGGGGAACCATATAAGCATAGATTTAAAACAATTAGAGTTTCTTTTCATTTGTGAGTTGACTCCTTTCCAGTGTATGCCTACTTCTGATCACTGTTGGTGTCTTCAAATAGTTGTGTGTGTGTGTTTTTTTTTTTTGGTTGTTGTTTTGTTTTTTATTGTAATTTGTTCAATGTTTACATTTGTCTCTAAATTATCCTACTGTTATCAGAAATCTCTAGGATAAATTTTGCCCTCTTTTGGTGTGCTTTCTAAAGCCTAGTTTATCTCACATCTCTGTAAGCTCTGATAATTGCCAAAATAAAATATTTACTGTGCATTTTTTCTAATCCATTTATTCCACATTGTGCTTCTTTCATGAATCAGCCACCCACTGCTATTGTATCCTCAATGTTGTCATTGCATTCCTTTTATAATTAACAAGCTTCCCGTGCATTTATTAAGAATATTCCTTAACTTTTTGCATTAAAACCTTCTCCATTGTAATTATGCCATATTGCATCCAACCCTCTTAAAAGCAGCAATTTTTTCTATACCACTGAAATTTCAAGGACAAAGAGTGGAGCTAAATTATAATCATTCACTGGTACACATAAAAAAGAAAAAAAAAAAGCAATTTTCGCTGAATTCCCTCAATTACTATCTATTCCAGTTCTCCTGTTCTCTCTGCTTAAGCTCTTCAACACTGCTGGAGGAAGAACACACAAATATGAAGAGAGATTCCAACATAAATTTATGATCTCTACATTTGACTGAACTGTAATACTACTGAAGTTTCTAAATCCTGAAAGATGATGCTGTGAAAGTGCTGTACTCAATATGTCAGCAAATTTGGAAAACTCAGCAGTGGCCACAGGACTGAAAAAGATCAGTTTTCATTCCAAGGCAATGCCAAACAATGCTCAAACTACCGCACAATTGTACTCCTCTCACATGCTAGTCAAGTCATGCTCAAAATTCTCCAAGCCAGGCTTCAGCAATATGTGAACCATGAACTTCCAGATGTTCAAGCTGCTTTTAGGAAAGGCAGAGGCACCAGAGATCAAATTGCAAACATCCGCTGGATCATGGAGAAAGCAAGAGAGTTCCAGAAAAACATCTATTTCTGCTTCATTGACTATGCCAAAGCCGTAGAGTGTATGGATCACAATAATCTGTGGAAAATTCTGAAAGAGATGGGAATACCAGACAACCAGACTTGCCTCTTGAGAAACCTGTATGCAGGTCAGGAAGAAACAGTTAGAACTGGACAGGTAATAACAGACTGATTCCAAATAGGAAAAAGAGTATGTCAAGGCTGTATATTGTCAATTATATGCAGAGTACATCACGAGGAACGCTGGTTTGGAAGAAGCAAAAGCTGGAATCAAGATTGCTGGGAGAAATATAAATCACCTCAGATATGCAGATGACACCACCCTTACGGCAGAAAGTGAAGAGGAACTAAAAAGCCTCTTGATAAAAGTGAAAGAGGAGAGTGAAAAAGTTGGCTTAAAGCTCAACATTCAGAAAACTAAGATCATGGTATCTGGTCCGATCACTTCATGGGAATTAGTTGGGGAAACAGTGTCAGACTTTGTTATTTTTGGGCTCCAAAATCACTGCGGATGCTGATTGCAGCCATGAATTTAAAACACGCTTTCTCTTTGGAAAGAAAGTTATGACCAACCTAGATAGTATATTAAAAAGCAGAGACATTGCTTTGCCAAAAAAGGTCCATCTAGTGAAGGCTACGGTTTTTCCAGTGGTCATATGTGGATGTGAGAGTTGGACTGTGAAGAAGGCTGAGCGCCGAAGAAAATATGCTTTTGTACTGTGGTGTTGGAGAAGACTCTTGAGAGTCCCTTGGATGGGAAGGAGATCCAACCAGTCCATTCTAAAGGAGATCAGTCCTGGGTGTTCATTGGAAGGACTGATGTTAAAGCTGAAACTCCAATACTTTGGCCACCTCATGAGACGAGTTGACTCATTTGAAAAGACTCTGATGCTGGGAGGAATTGGTGAAGAAGGAGAAGGGGACGACAGAGAATGAGATGGCTGGAGGGCAACACCGACTCAATGGACATGAGTTTGAGTGAACTCTGGGAGTTGGTGATGGACAGGGAGGCTGGCATTCTGTGATTCATGGGGTCGCAAGGGGTCGGACACGACTGAATGACTAAACTGAACTGAACTGAAGTTTTTAAGGTTTTTTTTTTTTTTTTTAATAAAAGAGATATAACCTAGAAAGATAAGCATTAGAACAGTGATAAATTTATTTGTTTAAACAGTAAACAGTAATTTGGGAGTGGGAATAATGCCATTGGCCCAGATCCATTAGGGATGGGAACTCTGCCACATTTGGTTGTCTCTCTCTCTCTCTCTTTATGTCCTTCTGATGTATTTCTGCTTCTCCCCTTCTTCAAAATTTTATCCTTCATCAAATTTCTCCCACAAAGTTGAGCAAATTTTGCAAATATTTGTGGGTTGTACTTTACGTTTCCAATTTCAAACCCAGTCTGAGCATCATTTTCTCAGATTCCTTAATCTAAATCCCCAAAATTTTCCCTGATTCTGGTTTAGGGAAGATGCAAGCTCAAATTAAAGTAACAGTTTCTGCAGAAAAATGTAGCTGCAAGGATTATTTTTAAATTAAATTCAATGTGCACATGCAGGAAAACAGATATTCAATTAAATATGAAATATTTTTCACTCTCCTTGTATTCTGAAATGTATTACTATTCCCATCATTCGGAGAAGATAGTTAAACTTCTGAATTCCACAAAAAATAGATGCCATCAGATGATCAGTCAGTTCAGTTCAGTCACTCAGTCATGTCCGACTCTCCGCGACCCCAAAAATCACAGTACGCCAGGCCTCCCTGTCCATCACCAGCTCCCGCAGTTCACTCAAACTCATGTCCACAGAGTCGGTGATGCCATCCAGCCATCTCATTCTCTGTCGTCCCCTTCTCCTCCCGCCCCCAACCTTTAAAAGTATCAGAGTCTTTTCCAGTGAGTCAACTCTTCGCATGAGGTGACCAAAGTATTGCAGTTCCAGTTTTAGCATCAGTCCTTACAATGAACATCCAGGATGGGACTCTGAAGAGTCTTCTCCAACACCACAGTTCAAAAGCATCAATTCTTCGGCGATCAGCTTTCTTCACAGTCCAACTCTCACATCCATACATGACCACGGGAAAAACCATAGCCTTGACTAGACGAATCTTGGTTGGCAAAGTAATGTTTCTGCTTTTTAAAACACTGTCAAGGTTGGTCATAACTTTCCTTCCAAGGAGTAAGCGTCTTTTAATTTCATGGCTGCAATCAGCATCTGCAGTGATTTTGGAGCCCAAAAAAATAAAGTCTGTCACTGTTTCCACTGTTTTTCCAACTATTTTCCATGAAGTGATGGGACCAGATGCCATGATCCTCGTTTTCTGAATGTTGAGCTTGAAGCGAACATTTTCACTCTCCTCTTTCTCTTTCATCAAGAGGCTTTTTAGTTCCTCTTCATTTTCTGCCATAAGGGTAGTGTCATCTGCATATCTGAGCTTATTAACATTTCTCCCAGCAATCTTGATTCCAACTTGTGCTTCTTCCAGCCCAGCGTTGCTCATGATATACTCTGTATAGAAGTTAAATAAGCAAGGTGACAATATACAACCTTGACGTATTCCCTTTCCTATTTTAAACCAGTCTGTTGTTCCATGCACAGTTCTGACTGTTCCTTCCTGACCTCCATACAGGTTTCTCAAGAGGCAGGTCAGGTGGTTGGTATTCCCATCTCTTTCAGAATTTTCCACAGTTTATTGTGATCCACACAGCCAAAGGTTTTGGCATAGTCAATGAAGCAGAAATAGATGCTTTTCTGGAACTCTCTTGTTTTCCTCATGATCCAGCGGAGGTTGGCAATTTAATCTCTGATGCCTCTGCCTTTTCTAAAACCTGCTTGAACATCTGGGAGTTCACGGTTCACATATCGCTGAAGCCTGGCTTGGAGAATTTTGAGCATGACTTTACTAGCGTGTGAGATGAGTGCAATTGTGCGGTAGTTTGAGCATTCTTTGGCATTGCCTTTCTTTGGGATTGGAATGAAGACTGACCTCTTCCAGTCCTGTGGCCACTGCTGAGTTTTCCAAATCTGCTGGCATATTGAGTGCAGCACTTTCACAGCATCACCTTTCAAAATTTAAATTATCTCAATTGGAATTCCATCACCTCCACTAACTTTGTTCGTAGTGATGCTTTCTAAGGCCCACTTGACTTCACATTCTAAGATGTCTGGCTCTAGGTCAGTGATCACGTTATTGTGACTATCTTGGTTGTGAAGATCTTTTTTGTACGGTTCTTCTGTGTATTGTTGCCACCTCTTCTTAATATCTTCTGCTTCTGTTAGGTCCATACCATTTCTGTCATTTATTGAGCCCATCTTTTCATGAAATGTTCCCTTGGAATCTCTAATTTTCTTGAAGAGATCTCTTGTTTTTCCTATTCTGTTGTTTTCCTCTATTTCTTTGCATTGATCACTGAGGAAGGCTTTCTTATCTCTCCTTGCTATTCTTTGGAACTCTGTATTCAGATGCTTATATCTTTCCTTTTCTCCTTTGCTTTTCACTTCTTTTCTTTTCACAGCCATTTGTAAGGCCTCCTCAGACAGCCATTTTGCTTTTTTGCATTTCCTTTCCATGGGGATGGTCTTGGTCCCTGTCTCCTGTACAATGTCACGAACCTCCGCCCAGAGTTCATCAGGCACTCTATCTATCAGATCTAGTCCCTTAAATCTATTTCTCACTTCCACTGTATAATCCTAAGGGATATGATTTAGGTCATATCTGAATGGTCTCGTAGTTTTCCCTACTTTCTTCAATTTAAGTCTGAATTTGGCAATAAGGAGTTCATGATCTGAGCCACAGTCAGCTCCTGGTCTTGTTTTTGCTAACTGTATACAGCTTCTCCATCTTCGGCTGAAAAGAATATAATCAATCTGATTCCAGTGTTGACCATCTGGTGATGTCCATGTGTAGAGTCTTTTCTTGTGTTGTTGGAAGAGGGTTTTTGCTATGACCAGTGCGTTCTCTTGACAAAACTCTATTAACTTTTTCCCTGCTTCATTCTGTGCTCCAAGGCCAAATTTGCCTGTTACTCCAGGTGTTTCTTGACTTCCTACTTTTGCATTCCAGTCCCCTATAATGAAAAGGACATATTTTTGGGGTGTTAGTTCTAAAAGATCTTGTAGGTCTTCATAGAACCGTTCAACTTCGGCTTCTTCAGCATTACTGGTTGGGGTATAGACTTGGATTACTCTAATATTGAATAGTTTGCCTTGGAAACGAACAGAAATCTTTCTGTCATTTTTAAGATTGTATCCTAGTACTGCATTTCGGACTCATTTGTTGACCATGATGGCTACTCCATTTCTTTTAAGGGATTTCTGCCCACAGTAGTAAATATAATGGTCATCTGAATTAAATTCACCCATTCCAGTCCATTTTAATTCACTGATTCCTAGAATGTCTATGTTCACTCTTGCCATCTCCTGTTTGACCACTTCCATTTTGCCTTGATTCATGGACCTAACATTCCAGGTTCCTATGCAATATTGCTCTTTACAGCACCAGACTTTGCTTCTATCACCGGTCACATCCACAACTGGGTATTGATTTTGCTTTTGCTCCATCCCTTCATTCCTTCTAGAGTTATTTCTCCACTGATCTCCAGAAGCATACTGGGCACCTACCGACCTGGGGAATTCCTCATTCAATATCCTATCATTTTGCCCTTTGATACTGTTCATGGGGTTCTCAATGCAAGTATACTGAAGCGGTTTGCCATTCCCTTCTCCAGTGGACCACATTCGGCTGTGGTCCATGTGATCAGATCGACTAGTTTCCTGTGATTATGATTTCAGTGTGTCTGCCCTCTGATGCCCCCTCGCAATACCTACTGTCTTATTTGGGTTTCTCTTACCTTGGGCGTGGGATATCTCTTCATAGCTGCTCCAAGAATGCACAACTGCGGCACCCTACCTTGGTGGAGTGGTATCTCCTCAAGGCCGCCCCTCCTGACCTTGAACGTGGAGTAGCTCCTCTCGGCCCTCCTGCGCCTGCGAAGCCACTCCCTATTGGACGTGGGGTAGCTCCTCTCGGCCGCAGGCCCTGGCCTCAAGCGTGGGGTAGCTCCTCTCGCCCGCACCTCTTTGTGTGGTCCATTGCGCCAGGGCCGGCATCTCTCCTGTCTGCGCCGCCGGGCCGGCCTCTCTCACGTATGTGCCGATATTTAATATCAGGTTTGAAGTCTATCCAATGATGTGGTCTTGGCTAAAATATACCTATGGGGTATCTCAATTTCATTGCATGGTCTCAGACCCATTAAGAAGTAGTTGGGTGCTAAGCAGAAGATTATGGGCTTCCCAAGAACCCACATTTCAATGCAAGAGACATGATACTTTGGTTCAATCCCTTGGTTGGGAAGATCCCCCGGAGATAACTCCCCAAAATTCCTCCCAAAATCTCTACTCTGACCGATGTGCATCTGTTCTCTCCATTTGGTTAATTTTCTGCTTAATGACAGATCTGTCTCTCTTGCATTCTAAAGATAATGTTGCCACAGGATTTCTAGACCTTTGTCTTACCATATCACCCTCGCTCTTTTGATTATTCTGTTTCCTGTATATTTCTCCTCTCTGTTTGTATTAAGGACATCCGATACAAAGTTTAGTAAGCAAGATCGGATCCTGGCAGGAATGAGATGGCCCATTCAAAACAATAAATTTGAGGATATTTTAGTAGAATACTATTTACAAATGGAGGCAGGTGTACTGCAAACTGAAAGGTATGGTTGGATCTTTTCTGCTGGTCAATCTGAGGGGTTGAGTAGACATACTTGAACCCAACCCAGGGAGGCTTTGTGGAGACTGAGGCTTGGGAGTAATCTGAAGCAATGATCAGAGATGGGGGACAGCAGCCTGTGGGAACCCATAAAGGGAGGAACCAACATCTGTGTCCCCCTCTTTCCTTCTTACAGGGGATCTCACTTTCCAAATTTAAATCTAAAGCAAAGTATCCTTCTGGATATGAAGTTGTTCTGGAAAACAAACAGCAGATATCCATATACTCCATGAGATTCTTAAAATTTCAGAGAAAAAAAAATTATCTTCTTTCACACTTTCCCCTTTAGACTTAGAGCTCCTTTCCCCCTGATCTGTCAAATATTCTCAGGCAGTAATCTTATCTTGCTTCCTCCACTTTCTTGTTTCATCTATCTCTCCGCTTCCTGCTTCAACATTATCAGCAACACTAAGTGCCACTGAAACTGTTGTTAATGAAGGTCTTCAATATTTCTCTAAGAGTATTTTTTTTCTGGACAGTTTTCACACCAAATTGTACTGGACTGTCCCAGAATATTTGGCAATTTCTTACCATCACTTCTTATCTCACACACTCTCTTCTCCTCCTTTTACTTCTGATTCCAATTGTGCAATCCTCTGTCTATCCGTCCCCACATTTTGGTTTCCCTCAGGGCACGTCTTTCCTCTGTTGTTCTTTCCTTTGTCACTTCCTAACTGATGTTTAAGAAACAGCAGGCCCTCCAGGACTGCCCCTCCTGCTTCGATGCACAGAATAGGGTTATGCAGGAAAGACTTCGACTGCAATAGCTTACAGTCTTGCACACACAGTGTGTCTGCAGTTCCGCTGCTTTGTGGCTCCACTGAACACACCACGTCTCCTCCTGTGACCCCAGAGCAATTACTGACATCTATGCTGGGGATCTGAGCAAGTTTTTTTTTTTTTTCTCTTTTTTTTTACTTTTCTGAACACCATACAAGTCTACTCTGTTAGATTTTTAACTAAATATCTTCTGAAATCATCCAATCATGTCAAACCTTGTTTTCGTATCTATGCTCTAGAGAACTGTTTGATTGTTGTGATCATTTGACTTTTTTCCCTCCTTCATATGTAACCCTTCTATAAAAGAAAAGGAAGAAATCAAATCTATTTTATGATTAGAATTACCTCTCAAACTGTACATTTGATTAAATTTATCAGATTAACAGCTCCCCATTGTCCTAAATATTCCTGAGATGGTGTTTCTGATTTTGATTGTACCTAATATACCAACCTCATTGCTCTCAGAGTAATTTTTGTCTACGCTGAACATCTTAGACTCCTTTGAATTCCCATGCTTTCTTTCTCTGCTCACCATATGTTATTTTATTTGAAATTTCTTCCTGTAACAGTCATCATATTAAGATATGCAAAGCAGTTTATAAATAATCAGCAGGTAGTTCTTTTAATCTGAAGAGAAAATTTCATTTTCCACATGATGGGAATCAATTTGTCAACTCATGTGAATAGATTTGGTCAACTTGAAAACATACAAAGTGAAAACCATTGACTTTTTTTTTTTTTTTGGTTCCATTATTTTGGTTTAATGACATCAATGTTTTACAAAGCTGTAAAAATAATGTGAAATTTTACACTTTTTTAAAAACTTAAAATTATATCAAAGTTTAATGAAGATTTAAAGTATCCAAAATAATCTTGAAGTTAACTTTAGTCATTTAATATTCTGCTGAGATGATGAACTGTAATTTACCGAACTACACATTATTGAATATGGGGTTTGATTTTGATTATTGGTGAATTTGATAGTATGGCAATGACCATCTTGTTGATCCCATTTTCATTCCTCTGTTGAAATTTGGACACAGTTTATTTTATTTTTTTTAAATTTATTTATTTTTATTGGAGGCTAATTACTTTACATTATTGTATTGGTTTTGCCATACATTGACATGAATCTGCCCAGGGTGTACATAGGTTCAACATCTTGAAACCCTCTCACACCTCCCTCCCCATCCTATCCCTCTGGGTCATCCCAGTACACCAGCCCAAAGCATCCTGTATCATGCATTGAACCTGGACTGGCGATTCATTTCACATATGATAATATACATATTTCAATCCCATTCTCCCAAATCATCCCACCCTCACCCTCTCCCACAGAGTCCAAAAGACTGTTCTATACATCTGTGTCTCTTTGGCTGTCTCATATACAGGGTTATCTTTATAATCTTTCTAAATTCCATATATCTGCGTTAATATACTGTATTGGTGTTTTTCTTTCTGGCTGACTTCACTCTGTATAATAGTCTCCAGTTTCATCCACCTCATTAGAACTGATTGAAATGCATTCTTTTTAATTGTTGAGTAACACTCCATTGTGTAAATGTACCACAGCTTTCTTATCCATTCATCTGCAGATGGACATCTAGGTTGCTTCCATGTCCTGGCTATTATAAACAGTGCTGCGATGAACATTTGAGTACATGTGTCTCTTTCAGTTCTGGTTTCTTCGGTGTGTATGCCCAGGAGTGGGATTGCTGGGTCGTATGTCAGTTCCATTTCCAGTGTTTTAAGGAATCTCCACACTGTTCTCCATAGTGGCTGTATTAGTTTGCATTCCCACCAACAGTGTAAGAGGGTTCCCTTTTCTCCACACCCTCTCCAGCATTTATTGCTTGTAGACCTTTGGATAGCAGCCATTCTGATTGGCATGAAATGGTACCTCATTGTGGTTTTAATTTGCATTTCTCTGATTATGAGTGATATTGTTCATGGATTGGAAGAATAAATATTGTGAAAATGAATATATTACCCAGAGTAATTTATAAGTTCAATGCAATCCCTATCAAGCTCTCAATGGTGTTTTTCACAGAGCTAGAACAAATAATTTCACAATGTGTATGGAAATACAAAAAACCTCGCATAGCCAAAGCAATCTTGAGAAAGAAAAATGGAACTGGGGGAATCAACCTGCCGGACTTCAAGCTGTACTTCAAATCCACAGTCATAAAGACAGTATGATACTGACATAAAGACAGAAATATAGATCAATGGCACAAAATAGAAAGCCCAGAGATAAATCCTTGCACCTATGGACACGTTATCTTTGACAAGGGAGGCAAGATTATTCAATGGAGAAAAGACAAACTCTTTAACAAGTGGTGCTGGAAAAAATGGCCAACCACTGGATAAGAATGAAACTAGAACACTCCCTAACACCATACACAAAAATAAACTCAAAATGGATTAAAGATCTAAATGTAAGACCAGAAACTATAAAACTCCTAGAGGAGAACATAGGCAAAACACTCTCCGACATAAATCACAGCAGGATCCTCCATGAACTACCTCCCAGAATATTGGAAATTAAAGCAAAAATAAACAAATGGGACCTAATTAAAATTAAAAACTTCTGCACAGCAAAGGAAACTATAAGCAAGGTGAAAAGACAGCCTTCAAATTGGGAGAAAATAATAGCAAATAAAGCAATTGACAAAGGATTAATCTCAAAAAATATACAAGCAACTCCTGCAGCTCAATTCCAAAAAATAAACGACCCAATCAAAAATGGGCCAAAGAACTAAGCAGACATTTCTCCAAAGAAGACATACAGATGGCTAACAAACACATGAAAAAATGCTCAACATCACTCACAAATTTATTTATATGGTGCTTGCTTAGTTTCTTTGACTTTTTTGGAGAGGAGAAGGAACACCAACTATTAATTTTTTTTTTTCGATTGTATTCTTATTATGAACTCAGTACTTTCTAGTTCATCTCATTTATTTGGTCCCTTCAAAATAGCACATGTTATTACTTTCACTAAAAGAAAGAAAATTGACTTTTTGTTATACTGAAAGGATCTGTATTTGGATTTGAGGAATTTTCAGAAAATTAAAGATGGGATTGTATAGCCCTGCTGAAATATATAGCCCTATGGGAATGTTAATCTAGCTGTGGATTGGTTGCTCTGAAGCAATGAATCACAGCATTTCTAGTTCCAGTATGACTCAGCAAAAAAGTAATTGTGATATGGCCTGTGGAAGCTCAAATTAATTTAACATTATCTATATTCTAGTCTTTATCTCTTTACAAATTCTTAAAAATATGTTACTTAAATCTACTTTCTAATTACAAGTTCTCATCACAAAAAAATCCTATCCGTAGAACTGTATTTAGATTTTCAACATACAGTGCATTCTTAAGCATTTTGTTTTCTTTTCTTTTTGTTTTGTTTTTACTTTCCTTTGCCAACATGTTTAATGGCTGATCACCACTTCTTCTTCTTTTTAAATTTCATTTGTTACACATTTAGAGACGTGCGTGATTAAAGCTTTAGCAGATAATTCTTGCTCAAATAATATCTCAATTCCACTTGCTCATACCTAGTCTTGTTAAAATGATGTTCTTATTTGCTTAACCACTTATTACTTGAGAACCAAACAAGAATTTACATCAAGGATGTCTTCTTTGTGTTAGATATTAGAAGCCTTTATATTTTAGGAAGCAAAGAGTAACAACTTATTTCTCACCATCAAAATGTGATGGAAATAGAAAGACTACTGTTTTAATAATGGTATATTGTTGTTAAGTCACTAAATCATGTCCAACTTTTTGCGACTCCATGGACTAAACCATGTCAGGCTTCCCTATCCTTTACTATTTCTCAGAGTTTGCTCAAACTCGTGTCCATTGAGTCAATGATGCCATCCAACTATTTCATCCTCTGTCACCCCCTTCTCCTCCTACCGTCAATCTTTCCCAGCATTAAGGTCCTTTCCAACCCGTCAGCTCTTTGCATCAGGTGGCCAATATATTGTAGCTTCAGCTTCAGTATCAGTATATATGCAATATTATTTTCTTTTCGGATTCCATTAATTACTGAATTCAATATGCAAATCATTCAAGAATTATAAATTCATCAACAGTTTAGTTAATTCCTAGTTAATATACACTTAAAATTTGAATTGACCAATCATACTTTTCTATGGAGAATCACATTACTTTAGTGTCACTCAAATTTTATTGTAGGCAATTTGAGAATTTGGGCCAGCTTCATCTACTAAAAAACATTCCAAATTCCAAGATAGACTTTGCCTCTTTAATTGCTTCTCAGGCTATATTTATCAGAAACAATATTTTCATTATATGTAGCCATCATCACAATTCTTTTACCTCCGTTATATTTTATGGATATTATTTATACAATTTAAAATTGATGATTGGAGAAGGACTCTCTTACTATTTAACAATTATTATGCCTTTTTAATAAAGTAATAACTAGCCTCTGTAAAACATGGCGACATTAACAATTGCATTTATTCCTAGAGCAAAGATGAATAAGTGTACTTAACCCAAGATCTGTGTGTGTAAATATATATTTGTGTGTAATGATAATTTTCTTTTACATTTCATAAGAAGAAGGAAAACTTACACACTAAAGGCTGATTTGTCTCCATTGGGACAAAGTGTGTAAATTTACTATCTTCATATGAAATATCAAATAAAATTAAAACGAATATATGTGAATCAGTTCTAATGAGGTGGATGAAACTGGAGCCTATTTTACAAAGTGAAGTAAGTCAGAAAGAAAAACACCAATACCGTATACTAAGACACAGATGTATAGGACTGTCTTTTGGATTCTGTGGGAGACTGCCGGGAGCCAGCACGTGAGATCCCACCCATGACAAGGTCATGAGGACAAGACCTGACAAGCAAGACAGGTCAGGACTTCAGGGATTTCAAAAAGCTGCCCCGGCGCTCATCTTAAAGATGATATCTGTCTTTCTGATGCTTATCTTTCTGACTGCTCCTAAATTTCTGTGACACAGGCAGAAGGCCTCCCCCTACCTCTTTCCAAATAAAATCAACTTGTTTATGCCCTTGGCACTAATGCACATGACTGCTCACAATACCTTAATCATAAATAGCATAAAGAACCTGGTCACACAAAAGCCCTAATAGATAGAGCCCTTCAGGAGGTGAAGAAGCCCTATTAGAGAATATAAAAAAATATTATTCTAGAAGTTGTTACTGAATCCACGTTTGCTAGCTGTGTTTTTGCTCTTGATGTAGAAATTATTGTTACTATAATTGGAATTTAGAATAATAAGAGTTTAGCCCTAGTGTAGAAACCATAAGACAACTGAGGCTTTTAACCAGGAATGCGAGGCAGAGGCTGTCTCACTGGAGCCACAGAGTCTGTGTGTAGTAGCTAAAAAGAACTTACCATTGTGTTAAATTTCTAATATGCTGTAACTGTTGAACTTTTACCTTATGAAATTATAACTTTTCTATTTTCTGTTTAGCACAAGGCAAATGGAAAAATAAGAATAGCTTACAAAACACAGCTTTGCATTCACCTAGCTTGTAAGAAAAGGTCATGAGTTGTTAATAGGCCTCAAGATCAGAAGATAATGTATTAATATCTACTATAAAAAAAAGACTCTAGTAAACAGAGAGAAGTATGCGGAAAGCATTCTGGTTTTGTAAAGAGCAAACTGACATAATGTTAAGCTGACTTTGCTCACTCTCCCCTTTAGAACTGTACTAGTTTAGGGTATATAAACACTGATGTAAAAAAATAAAATAGTCTTGTTTCAACACTCAACCAAGACTCAACTTGCTTTGTTTTCTTCCTTTTCTCACCGAGGCCGCTCATCCTGAGGGTATCCCTCGACTCAACCGAAGCGGGGACTTTGGTAGGAGAGGGCGAGGGTGGTATGATTTGGGAGGATGGCATTGAAACAAGTATATTATCATATGTGAAACATATCACCAGTCCAGCTTCTATGCATGAGACAGGGCACTTAGGGCTGGTGCACTGGGATGACCCTGAGGGATGGGATGGAGAGGGAGGTGGGAGAGGGGCTCAGGATGGGGAACCCATGTACACCCATGGCTGATTCATGTCAATGTATGGCAAAACCACTACAATGTTGTAATTAGACTCCAATTAAAATAAATAAATAAATAAACTTAGGGCATTTTGTACAGCAAAATAACTTACTATAATATCACTGCATTGTTTGAAAGTGGTGGTCTCAGTAGAGAGAGCTGGGGAACAGTGACTAGCCATGACAACAAACTGGTTCATGATAATATATATCATTGATAATGATTGATTAATATATTTGTATTCTAGTTAATCTTCCTAGGTGGCACAGTGATAAAGAGTCTGCCTGCCTATTCAGGAGATTCAGGAAACATGTGTTTGATCCCTTGGTTTGGAAGATCCCCTTAAGTAAGAAATGGCAAACCACTCCAGCATTTTTGCCTGGGAAATCCCAAGGACAGAGAAGCCTGGAGGCCTAAGGTCCATGTACATGACTTAGTGGCTAAACAACACAGAAGCAAACTCTCACTAACCAGTAAGGAAGAATAATTGTATAGAGGAATTTATTCTTTCTTATTTATTTGTAAAATAATTTTTTAATTTTATTTTACACTTTGTGAAAATAGAAAAACAAAGTCTATAGATTTCAAAAGACTCATACAGCATTAAATATTATGTGTGAAAGATATACTATTTGTGGAAGATCTGTAATTATGATCCTGGAAAATAACTAATTATAAAAGCATTAAAATCATTCAACTCTCCAGAAGTAATTAAACAAATATTTTTCTAATTTTTTCTATTGTCCCCATAAAGGGACTATATAATCACAATCAACTTTTTGGATAAATTAATTTTTCTGTGGATGCTTTACTGTTATGACTAAATGAAATATAATCTTTCTAAATGGCAAAAAGTTTTAACTAGAGTATTGACTCGAAATAAACACTTAAAAAACTATACTTTATGTACTCAAATAGCTGGTAAACAGTGATTGTACATATTTTTTAAGGTTTTTCAAATAAAATCTCATTCATTTATGAATGTATCATTTTTCTGGCATAAATTTTACTCAGAATGAAATAAGTATGTTATTCATCTAGTAAAATAAAATAGTATTACATTTGCTTATAAAAAATACTTTCACATCACTATAACAAAATATATGATATCTAGATAAAAAACCAGTATTGGAAACTTGGACTACACCAACAGAGGTCCATTAGATGCAGTTTAAAAAATAAATTATTGACTATTTTCTATAGTTATACCTAGGGTCAGTAATCATGTTTTGAAACAGCCACATAATTAATAATTTAGACTTTGCAGCTCAATGCACTCTAAGTCCTGTCTAAAATGGTTGTCAATAATATATAAATGGATGAGTGTGCTGGTCATGAGATGCACAAGCAGGGAGGAGCTTGGACTTCCCCCACTGGACAGTTCACTAACACAAAAGACTAACCTTACTGAATTT
Organism: Moschus berezovskii; assembly: GCF_049115385.1. NCBI lineage: Eukaryota > Metazoa > Chordata > Mammalia > Artiodactyla > Moschidae > Moschus > Moschus berezovskii. Next base: position 6,122,436 of record NC_142469.1, read on the forward strand.
TAATTTTTTACTAAAATTTGCTGCAATATTTAATATAATAAAATTCATTAAAATTTATTGCAATATTTACTAAACTTAATCTCACTCTTGTAACATATTTTGCTTATAACATGTCAAGGCTCTATATTGTCACCCTGCTTATTTAACTTATATGCAGAGTTCATCATGCAGAATGCCTGGCTAGATGAAGCACAAGCTGGAATCAAGATTGCTGGGACATACATCAATAACCTCAGATATGCAGATGACACCACCCTTATGTCAGAAAGCAAAGAGGAACTGAGGAGCCTCTTGATGAAAATGAAAGAGGATAGTGAAAAAGCTGGCTTAAGACTCAACATTCAAAAAGCTAAGATCATGTCATCTAGTCTCATTTCTTCATGCAAATAGATGGGGAAACATTGAAAACAGTAACAGAGCTTATTTTCTTGGGTTCCAAAATCACTGCAGATGGTGACTTCAGCCATGAAATGAAAAGATGCTTGCTCCTTGGCAGAAAAGCTATGATCAACCTAGAGAGTATATTAAAAAGCAGAGATGTTACTTTGACCACAAAGGTGCATCCAATCAAAACTAAGGCTTTTCCAGTAGTCATTTATGGATGTGAGAGTTGGACCATAAAGAAAGCTGAGCATGGAAGAATTGATGCTTTTGAACTGTGGTGTTGGAGAAGACTCTTGAGAGTCCCTTGGACTACAAGGGGATCCTAAATCTATCCTAAAGGAAATCAACCCTTAATGTTCTTTGGAAGGACTGATACTCAAGATGAAGCTCCAACACTTTGGCCACCTGATGTGAAGAACTGACTCGCTGGAAAAGACCCTATGCTGGGAAAGATTGAAGGCAGGAAGAAAAAGGGAAAACAGAGGATAAAATGGTTGGATGGAATCACCAGCTCAATGGATATGAGTTTGAGCAGGCTCTAGGAGTTGGTAAGGGACAGGGATGCCTGACGTGCTGTGGTCCTTGGGTTCACAAACATTCAGACAAGACTGAGCTACTAAAGTGAACCGAAACTTACTGAATTATAACACAATATTTACTAACATTATCTCACTATTTTAAAATTTTTTGCCAGTTTATTTTAATGCACTCTTTTTATTTCTTTTTGAAATAGATTTTGAAATTGCTAATAGGTAGAGCAAGCTTAATAATAGAATAATTATTAAATTAAATAATTATGAATATTCACATAGAAACTGGATTTGTAACTGCTTTACACACTCTTTATTTCTCTTTAGAAAAAGAGATTTAGGGGGGTTCAAGAAGGGGAACATATGTGCACACGGGGCAGGTTCATGTCAATGTATGGCAAAACCAATACAATAATGTAAAGTAATTAGCCTCCAATTAAAATAAATAAATTTAAAAAAAAATAAATAAAAATACACACAAAAAAAGAAAAAGATTTATCCATGTATTTTTTAAAAAAATTAATTTCAATCATATTTTCAAAGAAGTGTAAAGGATTTTAAAAGTTGCTATAAACATTTTTAAATCTTTTTAAATCTTTAATCTAAGAAAATAAGCTTTCCTCTTTATTGTTGTTTACTCACTGAGTACATGTGGATGTTCCTGGCTCACCAGTATGTTCTACATGGGAATTTACTCAGTGAACTCTGATCTTCCATCTTATGACTCTTGTCTTTAATTCTACAGATATCTCATTTCCAATAAAAATGATGAAGAAGAATGGGAGTTGAAAAAATATATTCATTGCAACACCATTTGCATAGTCATAGTAGAGAAGCAATGTAAATGTCCATCAAGATGAATAGAAAATGAAGATGTGACATATATATATATATACATTATATATGTAGATCTATCAGTCCATTCTAAAGGAGATCATTCCTGGGTGTTCATTGGAAGGACTGATGCTAAAGCTGAAACTGCAATACTTTGGCCACCTCATGCGACGAGTTGACTCACTGGAAAAGACTCTGATGCTGGGAAAGGTTGGGGGCGGGAGGAGAAGGGGACGACCGAGAATGAGATGGCTGGATGGTATCACCAACATGAGTTTGATTGAACTCAGGGAGTTGGTGATGGACAGGGAGACCTGTCATGCTGTGATGCATGGGGTCGCAGAGAGTCGGACACGACTGAGCGACTGAACTGAACTGAACTGAACATATATACATGTGTATATATATATATATAATAGAACAGTGCTCAGCTATTAGAAAGAATGAAATAACTCCGTTTGCAGTGATGTAGATGGAAATAGTGATTATCACACTAAATGAAGTAAGTTGGAGAAAGACAAATACCACATAATATCATTTATGTGTGGAATCTAAAGTGCAACATATTTCACTCTGTATAATAGGCTCCAGTTTCATCCACCTCATTAGAATTGATTCAAATATATTCTTTTTAATTGCTGAGTAATACTGCATTGTGTAGATGTACCACAGCTTCCTTATCCATTCGTCTGCAGATGGACATCTAGGTTGCTTCCATTTCCTGGCTATTATAAACAGTGCGGCGATGAATATTGGAGTACATGTGTCTCTTTCTATTCTGATTTCCTCAGTGTGTATGCCCAGGAGTGGGATTGCTGGGTCTTATGGCAGTTCTATTTCCAGTTTTTTAAGGAATCTCCACACTGTTCTCCATAATGACTGTACTGGCTTTCAATGAGGTGGATGAAACTGGAGCCTATTATACAGAGTGAAATAAACCACAAAGAAAAACACCAATACAGTATACTAATGCATATATATGGAATTTAGAAGGATGGTAACAATAATCGTGTATATGAGAAAACTAATCTTCGAACGTATAGGAATAAAGTTGTTTCTATTATTTATATTCTTAATGCTTCTATGAGTAATTCCCATTTTATGTATTATTTATTTGCAAGATTTTTCTTGTTGATTATTGTTACCTGATGTTTGCCTTTATAGAGAAGATTTTTAAGGCAGCTTTGAGTCTGTTTAGCCTCTCAATTTTATCTTTATTTTTATTGCATTAATACCCGGTATGTATTAGGTGTTTTCTTTTCTTTATGATTATTCTGTTTATTTTCCTAACTTCTTAAACTGGCTGTATACTTGTACACTCATTGCTTTTACTTTTTATGTAAAGTCTACTACATTTAAGGCCTCAGTGGATAATGTTTTCCATATCCCGTAGGTTTTGAGACTTTGTATTTTTGTTATCTTTCTGTAATTATGTTGTTTTTAAGTGCCATGTACTCAGTGAGTGATAATTAAATAAATTCTAAAAAAAAAAAATGGAAAAAAATTAAAAAAATAAAGTGCAACATAAATGGACATATTTATGAAAACAAAACAAAACAGGTTCACAGATATAGAGAGCCAACTTATGGTTGAGAAGGGATACTGGGGTGAGGAAGGGAAGAATTGGGAATTTTGTATTAACAGGTGCAAATTATTATATAGAGAGTTGATAAACAACAACTTTCTACTGTAGAGTTGAGGCAACTACATTCAGTACCTGGTGATAAGCCATAATGGAAATATATATGAAAAAGTACACACACACACACACACACACACATATATATATATGTGTGTGTGTGTGTGTGAAATGAAGTGAAAATCACTCAGTCGTGTCCGACTCTTTGCGACCCCATGGACTGTACAGTCCATGAAATTCTCCAGGCCAGAATACTGAAGTGGGTAGCCTTTCCCTTCTCCAGGGGATCTTCCCAACCCCAGGATCAAACCCAGGTCTCCCGCATTGTAGGCAAATTCTTTACCAGCTAAGCCACAAGGGAAGCCCATATATAAAGTGTATATAGATGGTGATGCAGCCATGAAATTAAAAGATGCTTGCTACTTGAAAGAAAAGCTATGACAAATACAGAGTATTAAAATACAAAGGCATCACTTTCCTGAAAAAAGTCCACATAGTCAAAGCTAAGGCTTTCCAACAGTCATGAATAAATGTAAGAGTTGGATCATAAAGAGGGCTGAGCTCCTAAGAATTGATGCCTTTGAATTGTGGTTCTGGAAAAGACTCTTTAGAATCCCTTGGATTCCAAGGATACTAAACCAGTCACTCCTAAAGGAAATCAACCCTCAATATACATTATAGAAGGTCTGATCCTCTAGCTGAATCTCCAAAATGTTGCCAACATGATGCAAAGAGCTGACGCCCTGGAAAAGACCCTGATGCTGGAAAAGGCTAAAGGAGAAGAGGCAGCAGAGGATGAGATGGTTAGATAGCATCACCAACTCAATGAACATGAATCTGATCAAATTCTTGGAAATAGTGAAGGACAGGGAAGTTTGGCATATTGCAATCCATCGAGTCTCAAAGACTCGGACACAATTCAGCAACTGAATAGCAAAAACATTGGGGCAGTCCTAAGATGGCAGAGGAATAGGATGGGGAGACCACTTTCTTCCCAACAAATTCATCAAAAGAACATTTGAACGTTGAGTAAATTCCACAAAATAACTTCTGAATGCCTGCAGAGGACATCAGTCACTAAGAAAAGCAGTCCATTGTCTTCAAAAGAACGTAGGAAAAAGTATAAAAGATAAGAAGAAAGACAAAAGAGGTAGGGACAGAGATCTGTCCCAGGAAGGGAGTCTTTAAAAAAAAAGAACTCAAACACCAGGAAACACACTCACTGGCAAGTCTGTGGCGAGCCTTGTAACCTCAGAGGGCAACATAGCAGGGAGGAGAAATAAATAATTATTTAAACCCCACAGATTACGTGCCCAATGGTAACTCCCAGAAGAGAAGCAGCACAGAGGCCCGCATCCACCACTATCAAGCAGGGGCTGGGCAGGGAGGTGCGGGCTGCATTGCTTAGAGTAAGGACAGTGCCTGAATGCTTCAAGGGCAATCTGATGGAGCTAACTTGAGATAACAAAGCAGACTGTAGGATAGCTACCACGTGACAAGATGAAAAGTCCTAACCTAAGACATTGCCAGGCCCACTCACAGAACAAAGGACTGAGCAGAGCTAGCTGGCTGCGGATGGCCCATCCCCAGACTCGAGACAGGCAGGGGAGGGCTACCAGAGCTGGAAGGGTGCAATTGTAGCCCCAGAGAGGCAACATCTACCAAACTGCAAGCAGGCTTCGTTGCAAACCAAGGCTTCTGGGGATTCTGGACGGTCAATATCAGCCTGAGAAGATGCGCTGGTTGTACACCCAGAAAACTGAGCAGCAGGGCCTGGAGAAGCGATAAGTGGCAGTGACCTCGCTTGCCAAACACTTGGTCACCTGAGCTGTTTGGACTGGGGAAGGTCACAAAACCCAGGCCCAATCAAGTCTGTGCCTTTGTGGAGTACCCAAGTACCTGAACCTGAGGGGCTTTGACCTGAAAAGTGCATGCAGCCCAGGCCCCACCTCAGACAGTTCCCAGCAGAACAATCCAGAGCCTCAGCAGTGTAGACTGGGAAAGCACACACTCCGTGAGGGGGCACAAACCCAGTGTGGCTGAGACACTGCGAGAACTCCCCACAGATGCCAGGGTTATTTGTTTGCAGCGTTCCTCCTTCCCTACAGCACGACTGAACAAGTGAGCCTAAGAAAGGGTCAACCACTGCCCCAATGTGTCAGGGCAGAAATTAGACACTGAAGAGACGAGCAAACAGAAGAAGCTAAAAGAGAGGAAACCGCTGTGGAAGTGACAGATGGAGAAGTCTTGAGGCTACTGCAAGAATAAGATGGAACACCAGAGGCAGGAGGCTTAAATCCAAATGCTGAGAACACCAGAGAACTCCTGACTCCAGGAAACATTGATTGATAGCTCATCAAATGCCTCCATACCTACACCGAAACAAAGCACCACCACTTGGTCAACAAGTTCCAGAGCAAGATATACCACACAAATTCTTCAGCAACACAGGAACATAGCCCTGAGCTTCAATATACAGGCCTCCCAAAGTCACTCCAAACCCAATGACATTTCATAAGTCATTACTGGACACCTCATTGCACTCCAGAGAGAAGAAATCCATCTCCACCCACCAGAACACCGACACAAGCTTCCCTAACCAGGGAACCTTGACAAGCCACCTGTCCAACTTCACCCACAGCAAGGAAACACCAAAATAAAAAGAAATCCACAAACTGCCAGAAGACAGAAAGACCACCCCAAAGACAGCAATATAAGCAGGTTGAAGAGGCAGAGAAAGAACCAGCAGGTAAAGGAACAGGATAAATGCCCACCAACCCAAACAAAAAAGGAAGAGATAGGGAATCTACCTGATTAAGAATTCCGAATAATGATAAAGAAAATGATCCAAAGTCTTGAAAACTAAATGGAGTTAGAGATAAATAGCCTGGACAAAAGGATCGAGAAGATGCAAAAAAGGTTTAACAAGGATCTAGAAGAAATAAAAAACAGTCAATATATAACGAATAATGCAATAAATGAGATAAAAAACACTCTGGTGGGAAACAACAGTAGAATAATGGAGGCAGAAGATGGGATAAGTGAGATAGAAGATAGAATGGTATAAATAAGTGAAACAGAGAAGAAAAAAGAAAAACAAATTAAATGAAATGAGGACAACCTCAGAGACTTCTGGGACAATATTAAATGCCCCAACATTCAAATAATAGGAGTCCCAGAGGAAAGAAAAACAAAAGACCATGAGAAAATACTTGAGGAGATAATAGTTGAAGATTTCTTTAAAATGGGGAAGGAAATAATCACTGATCCCAAGAAACCCAGAGAGTCCAAAACAGGAAAGCCCCAAGGCGAAATACCCCTAGACACATATTAACCAAATTAACAAATATCAAACACAAAGAACAAATATTAAAAGCAGCAAGGGAAAAAAAAACAAGTAACACACAAGTGGATTCCCATACGGATAACAGCTGATTTTTCCATAGAAACTGTTCAGGCCAGGAGAGAATGGCAGGACATACTTAAAGTGATGGAAGAAAATAACCTACAGCTCAGATTACTGTACCCAGCAAGGATCTCATTCAAATATGAAGGAGAAATCAAAAGCTTTACACACAAGCAAAAGCTGAGAGAATTCAGCATCACCAAACCAGCTCTCCAACAAATGCTAAAGGACCTTCGCTAGACAGGAAACACAGAAAAAGTGAATAAACTCAAACCCAAAACAATAAAGTAAATGGGAGCAAGATCATACTTATCAAAAATTACCTGAAATGTAATTGGGTTGAATGCCCAAACCAAAAGACAAAGGCTGGCTGAATGGATACAAAAACAAGACCCCTATATAAGTTCTCTACAAGAGACCCACCTCGAAACAAGGGACACATACAGTCTGAAAGTGAAGGGGTGGAAAAAGATACTCCACGCACATAGAGACCAAAAGAAAGCAGGGGTAGCAATACTCATATCAGATAAAATTGACTTTAAAACAAAAGCTGTGAAAAGAGACAAAGAAAGACACTAAATAATGATCAAAGATCAATCCAAGAAGAAGATATAACAATTATAAATAAATATATATGCGACACTTACTCCTTGGAAGGAAAGTTATGACCAACCTTGATAGTATATTAAAAAGCAGAGACATTACTTTGCCAACAAAGGTCCGTCTAGTCAAGGCTATGGTTTTTCCCGTGGTCATGTATAGATGCGAGAGTTGGACTGTGAAGAAAGCTGATCGCCGAAGAATTGATGCTTTTGAACTGTGGTGTTGGAGAAGACTCTTGAGAGTCCCTTGGACTGCAAGGAGATCCAACCAGTCCATTCTAAAGGAGATCAATCCTGGGTGTTCATTGGAAAGACTGATGCTAAAGCTGAAACTGCAATACTTTGGCCACCTCATGCGACGAGTTGACTCACTGGAAAAGACTCTGATGCTAGGAAAGTTTCGGGGCGGGAGGAGAAGGGGACGACAGAGAATGAGATGGCTGGATGGCATCACCAAATTGATGGACATGTGTCTGAGTGAACTCCGGGAGTTGGTGATGGACAGGGAGGCTTGGCGTGCTGTGATTCATGGGGTCGCGGAGAGTCAAACACGACTGAGTGAACTGAACTGAACTGATGCACCCAACATAGGAGCACGACAATATATGAGACAATCACTAACAATTATGAAAGGGGAAATTAACAATACCACAATAATATTGGGAAATTTTAATACCCCACTCACACCTATGGATAGATCAACTAAACAGAAAATGAACAAAGAAACACAAACGTTAAATGACACAATAGACCAGTTAGACCTAATAGAACTCTATAGGACATTTCATCCCAAAACAATGAATTTCACCTTTTTCTCAAGTGCACACAGAAGCTTCTCCAGGATAGATCACATCCTGGGCCATAAATGTAGCCTTGGTAAATTCCAAAGAATTGAAATCATTCCAAGCATCTTTTCTGACCCCAATGCAGTAAGAATAGATCTCAGTTACAGGAGAAAAACTATTAAAAATTTCAACATATGGAGGCTGAACAACACGCTGAATAACCAACAAATCATAGAAGAAATCAGAAATGAAATCAAAATACGCATAGAAACAAATGAAACTGAAAACACAATAACCCCAAACCTGTGGGACATTGTAAAAGCAGTGCTAAGGGGAAGGTTCATAGAAATACAGGAATACTTCAAGAAACAAGAAAAAATTCTACTAAAAACCTAACTCTACACCTAAAGCAACTAGAAAAGGAAGAAATGAAGAAACCCAGGGTTAGTAGAAGGAAAAAAAATCTGAAAAATTAGGGAAGAAATAAATGCAAAAGAAACAGAGGAGACCATAGCAAAAATCAACCAAACCAAAGGCTGTTTCTTTATGAAGATAAATAAAATTGACAAACCACTAACCAGACTCATAAAGAAACAAAGAGCGAAAAACCAAATCAGTAAAATTAGAAATGGAAATGGAGAGATCACAACAGAAAACCCAGAAAAACAAAGGATCATAAGAGACTGCTATCAGTAATTATATGCCAATAAAATGGACAACTTCGAAGTAATGGACCAATTCTTAGAAAAGTATTCCAAAACCGAACCAGGAAGAAATAGAAAATCTTAACAGACCCGTCACAAGCATGGAAATTGAAACTGTAATTAGAATTCTTGCTGCTAAGTCACTTCAGTCGTGTCCGACTCTGTGCGACCCCATAGACGGAAGCCTACCAGGCTCCCCCGTCCCTGGGATTCTCCCGGCAAGAACACTGGAGTGGGTTGCCAAAAAAAAGCCCAGGTCCAGACGGCTTCACATGTGAATTCTACCAAAAATTTAGAGAAGAGCTAACACCTATCCTACTCAAACTCTTCCAGAACATTGCAGAGGTAGTTAAACATCCAAACTCATTCTATGAGGCCACCATCACCCTAATACCAAAACCTGACAAAGAGGCCACACACAAAAAAAAAAAAAAAAGAAAGAAAGAGAAAGAATGAAAACTGCAGGCCAGTAAAACTTATGAACATAGATGCAAAAATCCTTAACAAAATTCTATCAATCAGAATGCAACAATGAATCATGACCACGTGGGCTTTATACAATCAATGCAAGGAAACTTCAATATCCGCAAATCAAACAATATAATACACCGTATTAAAAAATTGAAAAATAAAAGTCAGATGCAGAGAAAGCCTTTGACAAAATTCAATATCGATTTAAGATAAACATATTCCAGAAAGCAGGAATAGAAGGAAAATACTTCAACATAATAAAAGCTATATATGACAAACCAACAGCAAATATTATCTTCAATGGTTTTAAATTGAAAGCATTCCCCCTGTAGTCAGTAACAAGACAAGGGTGCCCACTCTCACCACTACTATACAACATCAGTTCAGTTCAGTTGCTCAGTCGTGTCAGACTCTTTGCGACCCCATGAACCATAGCACACAAGGCCTCCCTGTCCATCACGAACTCCCGGAGTTCACTCAAACTCATGTCCATCGAGTCTGTGATGCCATCCAGCCATCTCATTCTCTTTTGTCCCCTTCTCTTCCCGCCCCCAATCACTCCCAGCATCAGAGTCTTTTCCAGAGAGTCAACTCGTCGCATGACGTGGCCAAAGTATTGGAGTTTCAGCTTTAGCATCTGTCCTTCCAATGAACATCCAGGATTGATCTCCTTTAGAATGGACTGGTTGTATCTCCTTGCAATTGAAGGGACTCTCAGGAGTCTTCTCTCCAGCACCATAGTTCAAAAGCATCAATTCTTCAGTGATCGGATTGCTTCACAGTCCAACTCTCACATCCATACGTGACCACTGGAAAAATCATAACCTTGACTAGATGGACCTTTGTTGGCAAAGTAATGTCTCTGCTTTTTAATATACTGTCTAGGTTGGTCATAATTTTCCATCCAAGGAGTAAGCGTCTTTTAATTTCATGGCTGCAATAAGAATCCACAGTGAGTTTGGAGACCAGAAATACAAAGTCTGACACTGTCTCCACTGTTTTTCCATCTATTTCCCATGAAGTGATGGAACCAGATGCCATGATCTTTGTTTTCTGAATGTTGAGCTTCAAGCCAACCTTTTCACTCTCCTCTTTCACTTTCATCAAGAGGCTTTTGAGTTCCTCTTCACTTTTTGCCATAAGGGTGGTGTCATCTGCATATCTGAGGTTATTGATATTTCTCCTGGCCATCTTGATTCCCGCTTGTTCTTCTAGCCCAGCGTTCCTCATGATGTACTCTGCATAGAAGTTAAATAAGCAGGGTGACAATATACAGCCTTGACATACTCCTTTTCTTATTTGGAACCAGTCTGTTGTTCCATGTCCAGTTCTAACTGTTGCTTCCTGACCTGCATACAGGTTTCTCAAAAATCGATCAGGTGGTCTGTTATTCCCATCTCTTTCAGAATTTTCTGCAGTTTATTGTGATCCACACAGTCAAAGACTTTGGCATAATCAATGAAGCAGACAGATATGTTTTTTTCTGGAACTCTCTTGCTTTCTCCATGATCCAGCGGATGTTGGCAATTTTATCTCTGGTTCCTCTGCTTTTTCTATAACCTGCTTGAACATCTGGAAGTTCATTTTTCACAGAACTAGAACAAATAATTTCATAGTTTGTATGGAAATACAAAAAACCTCAAAAAGCCAAAGCAATCTTGAGAAAGAAGAATGGAACTGGAGGAATCAATATGCTGGACTTCAGGCTCTACTACAAAGCCACAGTCATCAAGACAGTATGGTACTTGCACAAAGACAGAAATATAGATCAATGGAGCAAAATAGAAAGCCCAGAGATAAATCCACACACACATGGACACGTTATCTTTGACAAAGGAGACAAGAACATATAATGGAGAAAAGATAATCTCTTTACCAAGTTGAACTGGGAAAATTGGTCAACCACTTGAAAGAAAATGAAACTAGAACACTTTCTAACACCATACACACACACACAAACACTGTAATGGATTAAAGATCTTAGCATAAAACCAGAAATTATAAAATTCCTAGAGGAGAACATAGGCAAAACACACTCTGACATAAATCATAGCAGTATCCTCCATGACCCACCTCCCAGAATATTGGAAATAAAAGCAAAAATAAACAAATGGGACCTAATTAAAATTAAAAGCTCTGCACAGCAAAGGAAACTGTAAGCAAGGTGAAAAGACAGCCTTCAGAATGGGAGAAAATAATAGCAAATGAAGCAACTGACAAAAATAATAATATAAAAAATATACAAGCAGCTCCTGCAGCTCAAATCCAGAAAAATAAAAGACCCTATCAAAAATGGACCAAAGAACTAAACAGACATTTCTCCAAAGAAGACATACAAATGGCTACCAAACAAATAAAAAGATGCTCAATTTCACTCATAATCAGAGAAATGCAAATCAAACCCACAATGAGGTACCATTTCTTGCCAGTTAGATTGGCTGCTATCCAAAAGTCTACAAGCAATAAATCCTAGAGAGGATGTGGAGAAAAGGGAACACTCTTACACTGTTGGTGGGAATGAAAATTAGTACAACCACTCTGGAGAACAGTGTGGAGATTCCTTAAAAAACTGGAAATAGAACTGCCATACGACCCAGCAATCACACTCCTAGGCATACACACCAAGGAAACCAGAATTTGAAGAGACACATTTTTCTCCAATGTTTATTGCAGCACTGTTTATTATAGCCAGGACATGGAAGCAACCTAAATTTCCATCAGCAGACGAATGGATAAGAAAGTCATGGTACATATAAACAATGGAATTTTACTCAACCATTAAAAAGAATACATTTGAATCAGTTCTAATGAGGTGGATGAAACTGGAGCCTATTATGCAGAGTGAAGTAAGCCAGAAAGAAACACACCAATACAGTATCATTTCAGTCGCTCAGTCGTGTCCGACTCTCCGCGACCCGATGAAACACAGCACACCAGGCCTCCCTGTCCACCACCAACTCCCGGAGTTCACTCAAACTCATGTCCACAGAGTCAGTGATGTCATCCAGCCATCTCATTCTCTATCGTCCCCTTCTCCTCCCGCCCCCAACCTTTCCCAGCATCAGAGTCTTTTCCAGTGAGTCAACTCGTCGCATGAGGAGGCCAAAGTATTGCAGTTTCAGCTTTAGCATCAGTCCTTCCAATGAACTCCCAGGATTGATCTCCTTTAGAATGGACTGGTTGGATCTCCTTGCAGTCCAAGGGACTCTCAAGAGTCTTCTCCAACACCACAGTTCAAAAGCATCAATACTTCGGCGATCAGATTTCTTCACAGTCCAACTCTCACATCCATACATGACCACGGGAAAAACCATAGCCTTGACTCAGTTCAGTTGACTAGACGGACCTTTGTTGGCAAAGTAATGTCTCTGCTTTTTAATATACTATAAAAGTTGGTCATAACTTTCCTTCCAAGGCGTAAGCATCTTTTAATTTCATGGCTGCAATCAGCATCTGCAGTGATTTTGGAGCCCAAAAAAAATAAAGTCTGACACTGTTACCACTGTTTCCCCATCTATTTCCCATGAAGTAATGGGACCAGATGCCATGATCTTTGTTTTCTGAATGTTGAGCTTCAAGCCAATCTTTTCACTCTCCTCTTTCACTTTCATCAAGAGGCTTTTGAGTTCCTCTTCATTTTCTGCCATAAGGGTAGTGCCATCTGCATATCTGAGGTTATTGATATTTCTCCCAGCAATCTTGATTCCAGCTTGTTCTTCTTCCAGTCCAGCGTTCCTCATGATGTGTTCTGCATATAAGTTAAATAAGCAAGGTGACAATATACAGCCTTGACATACTCCTTTTCCTATTTGGAACCATTCTGTTGTTCCATGTACAGTTCTAACTGTTGCTTCCTGACCTGCATACAGGTTTCTCAAGAGGCAGGTCAGGTGGTCTGGGATTCCCATCTCTTTCAGAATGTTCCACAGTTTATTGTGACCCACACAATCAAAGGCTTTGGCATAGTCAATGAAGCAGAAATAGATGTTTTTCTGGAACTCTCTTGCTGTCTCCATGATACAGCGGAAGTTGGCAATTTGATCTCTGGTGCCTCTGCCTTTTCTAAAACCTGCTTGAACATCTGGGAGTTCACATATTGCTGAAGCCTGGCTTAGAGAATTTTGAGCATGACTTTACTAGCGTGTGAGATGAGTGCAATTATGCGGTAGTTTGAGCATTCTTCGGCATTACCTTTCTTTAGGATTGGAATGAAAACGGACCTTTTCCAGTCCTGTGGCCACTGCTGAGTTTTCCAAATTTGCTGGCATATTGAGTGCAGCACTTTCATAGCATCATCTTTCAAGATTTGAAATAGCTCAACTGGAATTTCATGACCTCCACTAGTATACTAATGCATATATATGGAATTTAGGAAGATGGTAATGATAACCCTGTATACGAGACAGCAAAAGAGACACAGATGTATAGAACAGTCTATTGGACTCTGTGGGAGAGGGCGAGGGTGGGATTATCTGGGAGAGTGACATTGAAACATGTATATTATCTTATGTGAAACGAATCGCCAGTCCAGTTTCGATGCATGATACAGGAAGCTCGGGACTGGTACACTAGGATGACCCAGAGGGATGATATGGGGAGGCAGTAGGAGGGGGTTTCAAGATGGGGAACACATGTACACCCGGGGCGTAGTCATGTCAATGTATGGCAAAACGAATACAATACTGTAAAGTAATTAGGCTTCAATTAAAATTTAAAAAAATTTAAAAATTAAAAAAAAAAGAAGTTAATGACAAATTTGCTATACAGCAGAAATTTAATACTACATTTTAAATCAACTATACTTAAATAAAATTTTTTGAAAAACAAACAAATGATTTATAGGACATTTTTATGGATGGAAATGCAAGATAAAAATATCTATTTTCTATTGGTCAGATCTCATTCAAACAGTTTCATATATATTCAGGATAATTAAGATTGTGTCAGAAAATGGTAATAAGAGACAAGGAAATAGCTTCTATAACAAGTTTTCTAGCTGACAGATGTAAAAAATACAAAATAATTTATAAATTATCAAGATTATGTATTTATATGGTATTTTATATGTAGTATTTCTAGTATAAATGTTGCTACATCACATGATTTTCAGAAAATATTATATGCATTTTAGGCTCATTTAACTTCAATTTTGTTTTTGCTTTTTTGTTTAACCTGTTATGTTTATTGCTTTATATGAAATCGTTTCAGAAATTTTAATGTGTTTTACAAATATAGGACACTAATATTGCCTAGTACATATACATCTCTGAGATATGTTGGGTTTGATTCCAAACCACAAAAAAATTTGAAAATCTCAATTAAACACACACACATTTATATATATATATATATATATATATATATATATATGTTTGTCATTGGTTTCTAAGAGCATATAAAAGTTATGTTCACATCATACTGTGGTCTATTAAGTGTGCAATAGCATTATGCCTAAAAAATACATATCCAAGCCTTTATTAATATGTACTCTATTTCTTAAAAAATGGCAAATCATTCTTTGAGCATTTCTTTGACTCTGTGGATCACAACAAACTGTGGAAAATTCTGAAAGAGATGGGAATACCAGACCCCCTGGCCTGCCTCTTGAGAAATCTGTATGCAGGTCAGGAAGAAACAGTTAGAACTGGACGTGGAACAATGCGCTGGTTCCAAATATGAAAAGGAGTACGTCAAGATTGTATATTGTCACCCTGCTTACTTAACTTATATGTAGAGTACATCATGAGGAATTATGGGTTGGAAGAAGCACAGGTTGGAATCAAAATTGCTGGGAGAAATATCAATAACCTCAGATATGAAGATGACACCACTCTTATGGCAGAAAGTGCAGAGGAACTCAAAAGCCTCTTGATGAAAGTGAAAGAAGAGATGAAAAAGTTGGCTTGAAGCTCAACATTCAGAAAACGAAGTTCATGGCATCTGGTCCCATCACTTCATGGGAAATAGATGGGGAAACAGTGGAAACAGTGTCAGACTTCATTTTGGGGGGCTCCAAAATCACTGCAGATGCTGACAGCAGCCATGAAATTAAAAGACGCTTACTCCTTGGAAGGATGGTTATGACTAACCTAGATAGCCTATTAAAAACAGAGACATTACTTTGCCAACAAATGTCCTTCTAGTCAAGGCTATGGTTTTTCCCGTGGTCATGTATGGATGTGAGAGTTGGACTGTGAAGAAAGCTGATCACCGAAAAATTGATGCTTTTGAACTGTGGAGTTGGAGAAGAGTCTTGAGAGTCCCTTGGACTGCAAGGAGATCCAACCAGTCCATTCTAAAGAAGATCAGTCCTGGGTGTTCATTGGACGGACTGATGCTAAAGCTGAAACTCCTATACTTTGGCCACTGCATGCAAAGAGTTGACTCACTGGAAAAACCCCTGATGCTGGGATGAATTGTGGGCAGGAAGAAAAGGGGACGACAGAGAATGAGATGACTGGATGGCATCACCGACTCGATTGAGGTGAGCTTGCGTGAAGTGAGGAAGTTAATGATGGACAGTGAGGCCTGGCATTCTTGATCCATGGGGTGGCAAAAAGCCGGACACAACTGAGCGACTGTATTGAACCTTTTTGCTGATAGAGGATCTTACAAGAGATTAATGCATGGTTAAGTTTGGGGGAGGCTTAAGGAATTACATAAAATAGGGCAATGGGATTTGCCACATCGATTGACTTTCTTTTCTGAGTGATTTCTCTGTAGCTTGAAATGTTATTTGATAGCAGTTTACTCACAATTGAACTTCTTTCAAAACTGGAGTAAAATTTCTCATATATTGGTGCTATTTTTATCAACTAAGTTTATATAATATTCTAAATATTTTTATTGTCATTACAACAATCCTCACAGAATTTCAGGAACTCACTTTCTCTTCCCATCCATAAGAAGCAACACCTTATCCATTCAAAATTTATCATGAGGTTGCAACAATTCAATCACATCTTCAGGTTCCACTTCAAATTCTAGTTCTCTTGCTATTTCCACTACACCAGGAGTTACTTCCTCCACTGAAGTCTTGATCACTTCAAAGTCACCCATGAGGGTTGGAAATGACTTCTTCCAAATTCCCATTAACAGTTTGACCTCTTCCTATGAATTGTGAATGTTCTTCATTGCATTCAGAATGGTGAATCTTTTCCAAAAAGTTTTCAATTAACTTTGCTCAGACCCATCAAAGGGATCACTGTCTATGGCAACTATCGTCTTATAAAAATGTACTTCTTAAATCATAAGATTTGAAAGTCAAAGTGACTCCTTGATTCATGTGCTGCAGAATGGATCTTGTGTTAGCAGGCATGAAAACCATTAATCCCATTGTCCATCGCCATTAGAACTCTTGGATGACCAGGTGTATTTTCAACGAGAGCAGTCAATATTTTGAAATACTTTTTTTTTTTTTTTTCCTGAGCAGTTGGTCTCAATAGTGAGCTTAAAATATTTAGTAAGCCATGTTGTAAACAGATGTGCTGTCATTCAGGCTAAGATGCTCCATTAATAGAGTGTAGTCTGAGTAGATTTAGCATGATTCTTTGGGACCCTAGGACTTTCAGAATGGTGAATGAGTAATGGCTTCAAGTTAAGTCACTAGCTACAGTAGCTGCTAACAAGAATGTGAGCCTGACTTGAAATCAGACATTGGCTTAACCTTTTTAAGTATGAATGCCCTAGATGACATTTTCTTCCAATAGAATGCTGTTTCACCTACACTGAAATTGGTGTTTAGGGTAGTCACCATCTTGAATCATCTTAACTAGACCTTCTGGATAACTTGCTTCACCTTCTACATCAGCGCTTACTTTCCTTAAACCCCATGAACAAACCTCTGCTAGCTTCAAGTTTTCCTTCTGTATCTTTCCACTGTGCTCAGCCATCACAGAGTAGAGGAGAATAGGTCTTGCTCTGCATTAGATTTTGGCTTAAGAGAATGTTTGTAACTGGTTCGATCTTCTATTCAGACCACTAAACCTTTCTCTGTATGAACAATAAGGCTGTTTCACTTTCTTAATTCTTTCTTAATTCATGCTCACTGCAACAGCATGTTTAACTTTCCTCAGGAACTTTTCCTTTGCATCCACAACTTGCCTGTTGGTGCCAGAGGCCTGGTTTTCAGCCCATCTTCGCTTTCTATATTCCTTCCTCACTAAGCTTAATCGTTTCCAACTTTTGACTTAGAGGAAGAAACATGTGGCTCTTCCTTTCACTTGAATACTTCCAAGTTATTAATTGGACTAATTTCAACATCACTGTGTCTCAGGGAAGAGGTAGACCTGAGGAGAGACTAGGGAAAGGCCAGTCAATGGAGCAGTGAGAACATAATCAACATTTTGATTAAATTTCCCATCTTATATTGATGCAATTCTTGCAGCTCCAAAGCAATTATGATAGCAGCATCAAAGATCACTAATTACAGATCATCATAATAAATATAATATTAATGAAAAGTTTGGAGTATTTGCAGAATTACAAAAATGTGACACAGACATACAAAGTGAGCAGATATTGTTAGAAAATGGTGCCAATAGACCTGCCTACATAGGACTGCTACAAACATTTTTTGCAAAAACCTTATTTTATGAAAAAAGTAATGTCTATAAATAGCAGTAAAACAAGGAATGTCTGTAGTCATTTTATATTAAGTCAAAGATATTAATAAAAATAAAAATGAGTATGTAAAAAGTTAAACATTTAGGATTATCTAAAATTACTATATTTTACATATTTTCTGTTTTAAGTGTAAACTACTTTGAATTAGGAATTATTTGCGTCATTCATTTTTAATTAAATGACTATTTTAGAATAGTTTTAGATATACTTAATAGAAACAAAGATAGTACAGTGAAACTGAACACTGTAACCAGCTTCCATTGCTATATACATATTATGCTAAATACTATGCTATATTTATCACAATTCATGAACCAAAACTGATAAATATTTTTTTTTTACCAAAGCCCATATGTTATTTGGATATCCTTAGTTTTAATCTAATGCAATTTTCTTTTCTTTTCAAGGATCCAATACAAGATACCTTGTTAATTTCATTTGTCATGTCTCCTGAGAGGTCCTCAGACTTTCCTTGCTTTTGGTGAATTTGACAGTCAGAGTACTTACTCAGCATTTTGTGCCATGTCCCTCGGGTGAGATTTCCCTGATGATTTCTCATGGTTAGATTTAATGAACATGTTTTTAAGCAGAAGTTCAGAAAGTGTCATTCTCATTTCTTCATAGGGAATGTTTTTGCTATTATCATCAGTCTTTTTGAGTGTAACTTATCTGCACAAACTACTTGAATTATTTTGTATAGAAGATGTGCTTATTGTTCCTGTAATATTTTTTTATGAGTGTGGACTCATGGATATTTATTTTATATTTTTGGTAATAAACCAAATATTTTGGTTATATATATTGCTGCTCAAAAGATTCTAGTCATTGGGAGTTGGCACTTTTGTTCCTTTGATATACTCTCATGGTTTTGTTGAGTACTTCACTATTTGAAGTCTCCACAATCATTTGTACATTCCATGTCATAGTCCTAGAATCAACTAGATCTCCAAGGAGATCTAGTTCTTTTTACCAAGATTAGTATAAGAAACCATGATCTTTGCACTGAGGAAACTTTGTTATTTTGTAAATAAAATCTAAGGATTTTCTTGATTGAGATTGCTTAGACTATAGGTCCTTAAAGATATCTAAGTAAATACATATAGAATCCTCAGTTCAGTTCAGTTCAGTTGCTCAGTCGTGTCCAACTCTGTGCGACCCCATGAATCACAGCACGCCAGGCCTCCCTGTCCATCACCAACTCCCGGAGTTCACTCAAACTCATGTCCATCAAGTCGGTGATGACATCCAGCCATCTCATTCTCTGTCGGCCCCATCTTCTCCCACCCCGAACCCTCCCAGCATCAGACTCTTTTCCAGTGAGTCAACTCGTTGCATGAGGTGGCCAAAGTATTGGAGTTTCAGCTTCAGCATCAGTCCTTCCAATGAACACCCAGGATTGATCTCCTCTAGAATGGACTGGTTGGATCCCCTTGCAGTCCAAGGGACTCTCAAGAGTCTTCTCCAGCACCACATTTCAAAAGCATCAATTCTTCGGAGATCAGCCTTCTTCACAGTCCAACTCTCATATCCATACATGACCACGGGAAAAACCATAGCCTTGACTAGACGGACCTTGTTTGGCAAAGTAATGTCTCTGCTTTTTAATATGCTACCTAGGTTGGTCATAACTTTCCTTCCAAGGAGTAAGCGTCTTTTAATTTCCTGGCTGGAATCAGCATCTGCAGTGATTTTGGAGCCCAAAAAATAAAGTCTGACACTGTTTCCACTGTTTCCCCATCTATTTCCCATGAAGAGATGGGACCAGATGCCATGATCTTCGTTTTCTGAATGTTGAGCTTCAAGCCAAACTTTTCACTCTCCTCTTTCACTTTCATCAAGAGACCTTTGAGTTCCCCTTCACTTTCTGCCATAAGGGTAGTGTCATCTGCATACATATTCAAATATTACAAAATTACCTACTGTATAGATTTTACATTTGCATATTAGAAAATTATTTAAAATTTCAATTAGACACTTGAAGAATGTTAATTTCCATTTGGCAATGTGGTTTTTATATGATTTATCTTATCTAATTTGCATTAAAATCAATGAGATGTATATTTCTTATCTCCATTTTACAAATAAAATCTATAGTGAGTTTAGTGCTAATGTTTGAAGTTGGTCACGCAATATATTTTTATTAATAATTATAAAACAAAGATATAACAGTTAACAATATCTAAATTGATTATATTAAGTTGAACAATGTGGTGGTTAATTTTATGTTATTAATAATTTGCCTGAGTCATAGGGGGCCCAGATTAATCGTTATTTCTAGGTGTGTCTGTGAGGATGTTCCCTGATGAGGTTAACATTTGAATCAGTGGTCCCATTAAAGTAGATGACCCTCCCCAACAGGAGTTGACATTATTCAATATGCAAAGGGACTGAGTAAAACAGAAAATAAAAGAAGAGAAAATGTGTTCTTTTCCTGCTTCCATCCTTGAACTGGGACATTGGTTTTCTTCAGACTTTGTACTGGAATTCACACCATTTGTGTCTCTGGTTCTCAGGATTTAAACTCAAACTGGAAATTCACCACAAATTTCCTGTTTCTCAGCTCAAAAAGATAGCAGATCATGGCACTTTTTATCCTGCATCACTGTGTGGGCCAGTTCCTCATAATGGATCTCCATGATAGATATAGATATATGGCTGATGGCTCAGATGGTAAAGAATCTGCTTGCAATGCAGAAGACCCAGGTTTGACCCATAGGTCGGGAAGAGCCACTGGAGGAGGAAATGGCTATCCACTCTAGTATTCTTGCCTAGAGAATTTCATGGACAGAGGAGCCTGGAGGGCTACAGTTCATGGGGTGGGAATGAGTTGGACCGAACAACTGACATTTTCACCTTCATATAGATATGGATATACAGATATAAATCCCATTGGTTCTATTTCTTTAAATGACACAACTTTAAAATTTCATAGCATAAAAGATACTAAAATTCAGGGAAATATCCAATGATTAACTTTCTATATACTAGTTTGAATGACAATTTATCAAAACATATTTTTACAATAAAAAGCATATATTTATTTAGTTTTTGAAGGAAAAATATAATTTCTCAGCTAAAACTAAACAGTATCATCAAAGTTGAAAACAAATTAAACAGTGTGGAGATTCCTTATAAAATTGGAAATAGAACTTCCATATGACCCAGCAATCCCACTGTTGGGCATACACACCAAGGAAACCAGAATTGAAAGAGACACATGTACCCCAATGTTCATCGCCTCACTGTTTACAATAAGTAGGACATGGAAGCAAATTAGATGTCCATCGACAGATGAATGGATAAGAAAGCTGTGGTACATATACACAATGGAATATTGCACAGCTATGAAAAATGCATTTGATTCCATTCCAATGAGGTGAATGAAACTAGAGCCTATTATACAGAGTGAAGTAAGTCAGAAAGAAAAACAACAATACAGAATATTAATGCATAAATTTGGAATTTAGAAAGATTGTAATGACTCCCCTATAGGTAAGACAGCAAAAGAGTCACAGATATAAAGAACAGACTTTTGGACTCTGTGGGAGAAGGCGAGTGTGGGAAAATTTTAGGGAATAGCATTGAAACATGTATGTTACCATATGTGAAATAGTTGACCAGTTCAAGTTCAATGCTTGAAACTGGGCACTCAAAGTTGTTGCTCTGGGACAACCCAGAGGGATGGGATTGGGAGGGAAGTGGGAAGGGAGTTCAAGATGGGGTTAACACACATATACCCATGGCAGGTTTGTGTTGATGTACGGCAAAAACCACCACAATATTGTAAATTAATTAATTTTTTTAAAAAGAGAAAGTACTCAAAATAAGCATATGCATTGCTATTGAGCAAAATATTTTTTTTCAAGTAATAAAGATTCTGTTTTTCTTAGTGGGAAAAAAGTATCTGTTATTTTCTGCTATGTGCTAAGCACAGTATTACTTCATTCAAAAATTAGATAAGTGTTTAGAAAGAAAGAAAAAAGAAACCTTAACAATCTCATGAACAAGTGAATAACAGGAACTGTATTTCCAATGTAACATGATAGACTGATTATATATTTCTTCATTACTCTTTATTTTACCATTTGATTGTAGGGTGGCATTTCTAATAGGAAAATAATAATCTTGATCTTAATGGATGTATAAACAAAGTTCATTTAATTCTTATTTCTACATAAGGGATAATTGGTTAATCACTTTAGAAGCTGACTTTAAGGGAATGAAGGTGCAATAATGTTGTTGGGAGTCTGAAATGAGATCAGACATGAGAAAGAAATGCTCTTTAAAGTTAATTATGTTTGCTTTTTCTTCTCCCTTCGTGTTTGTTGCCTTTAAACAGAAGCATTCATTGGCTGGAGTAATTACCAGCTTGCTCAAAGCAGGAGGCTCCATTCTTCTAAATATGTAAACCATACTCATCTACATCTAATTCATATTTTGCAAATTTAAAAAAATAAAAATAAAAGATTATAAGTTTTAATAAGAGAAGCAGGTGCCAGGCTAACATTCTTAAATTTGCTCATTTTAAGCATTTCAACCCTTATGGGGGTGATATTTGAGATGAAACTCCTCAGATAAGAATGTCACATATATTAGTGTCATAGCTCATTAATTTCACTTTACTGCACATGGCAGCAAAGTGTTACTAAATGTAGACTAATCTCTGAGTTGGTAGACAAAGACAGCTTAGATGTGTAGTAATTTATCTTCTGATATGGAGTCTAATAGTAAAATAGATGCCTCACGTTAATGAAATGCAAATCAAATGTTTGGCTAAGGGAAATTTAAAGAGGAACCAAAAGGAAATACTAATGAATAAATAATATCCTGATGTATGTCCCCCAGGGCTAATTGTTCTTTACAAGGCACAGTTGTCAAATAGTACTTACCAGTAAAGTCAAGGGAACAGATGTATTTTAATTTATCCATGGGATGTGTAGATGTAGTACTCTGGAGGCATAGTGATGAATCACAATTATTTCTCTTTATTTCACAAAGCAGGGCTATACAGAAATAAAGGAAAACAGAAGCATCTGCTAATTATATAGTTTTAACATTACCTGTTAACTTTTTCTCCAGTGCAAATTTCCCATTACTGCTCCACCTAGAACTTTTGTTGCTATAATTTATTTTTCATATTACATCACTTGGACTGTTTGTCAATTTTCAGAGTTAGAAATATAGCCAAAATGGACCTTGAATTGATTATTGATTTATAGCAACTATTTCTCAACAATATTCAACAAAATTTTTAAAAAGACATAAAAATTTTTAAAAAATTTTTAAAAAATTTTTAAAAAATTTTTATGTGTGACACATAACACATTGTATTTATAAATTAAATGAATTGAAATCTTCCTAATATTATTAATTTTTCTCTAAATTGTTACATGAATCTGGGCTGGAGAAAAATTAATGTAATTATGTAGCTAAAAAGAAAACAAGTACCTATAAAATCTATTTATATTACCTTTGTCACTGACAAAATGAAATATTAACTGACAATATGACTTAAAATATAAAATGAAGAAAAAGTGAAATTAATAATTAAGTTAAATTCATTGATTAATAACTAGTAATGAGGAAATCCCTTTGCAGTCCAGTGGTTAAGAATCCATGTTCCCACTACAGGGGGCACGGCTTTGATCTTTGGCTGGAGAACTAAGATCCTGCATGACTTGAGATGCAGCCAAAAACTAAATAAATGATTAGTAATTAAATAAAGGTTAATAATGAATGAAAACTGCTTTATTTATACGTTAAAAACATTTATTTGGCAATTTGAAGTATGGATCAACTTTGTGAGAGAGAAAAAAGGCTCATTAGAAAACCTTTGTTTGTTCCCTGGAATTGGAGATATATCAAAATTCACCTCTCCAGAAGATCTTATTTTTGCTCTCTGTCATGTAATTTTAAATCTTAAGTTTTTGTTAATTATAAACAGTACATTAATTTTATATAAGTGATCACATATTTTCTGAAAATTGTTGTTCTTAAGATGCTTCAGTTCAGTTCAGTTCAGTCGCTCAGTCATGTCCGACTCTCCGCGACCCCATGAATTACAGCACGCCAGGCCTCCCTGTCCATCACCAACTCCCGGAGTACACTCAAACTCATGTCCACAGAGTCGGTGATGCCATCCAGCCATCTCATTCTCCGTCGTCCCCTTCTCCTCCCGCCCCCAACCTTTCCCAGCATCAGAGTCTTTTCCAGTGAGTCAACTCGTTGCATGAGGTGGCCAAAGTACAGTTTCAGCTTTAGCATCAGTCCCTCCAATGAACATCCAGGATTGATCTCCTTTAGAATGGACTGGTTGGATCTCCTTGCAGTATAAGGGACTCTCAAGAGTCTTCTCCAACACCACAGTTCAAAAGCATCGATTCTTCGGCGATCAGCTTTCTTCACAGTCCAACTCTCACATCCATACATGACTACGGGAAAAACCACATCTTAAAACCAGTCTTTCAGAGTTAATAGGGGAAAAAATAATAATCTGATGGATTCATGGTTTTTAGAACAAATTTCAATTACTCATTGCCTAAAGATTATGCATTGCTTTTATTTTTCAATTATTCCCATAAGAGTAGAACTAGGAACAGTTCATGGGAGCATATGTTTGGGCAATATTATGACTTATAATGACACATTTGTATGGTGTTTATTCACCAATAGGAAAGTATTGAGTTTTCTACCACTCTTTTCATTCTTGGAAACAAAGGTTTATCTATATTAAAGCTTCCTCGTAATGTAAAACACACAGAAGCACACACACACATTGGAAAAAAAAATATTTTAATGCATGACAGCTCTTTATCAAAATAAGTAATAAACTACATTGACAAGGGAAACTGTAAGAGTTATTATGGTAATAGATGGGTGTGGTGTATAAAGAGAAATACGATGTTTTACATTTATTTCTTTTATACATATACATATTTTTTTTTTAGTTTTGGGCTTCCCTGTTGGCTCAGCCATAAAGAATCCCTTTGCAATGCAAGAGACCTAGGAGACAACTGAGCTACTGAACACACACATGCACACATGCACACATGACAAGTTTTAAACATAAGTCTAAGGGACTTCTATATTGAAAATTCAAATAACTGAAGTGAAAAGTTTTCTAACTGAGCTTAACAGCAGATGTTACAGGGCAGAAGAAATAATCAGTGAATTTGAAGATAGATCAATAGAAATTAACATATCATCGTGAGAATCCACTACCAGCTTCTGAAGCACTAAAGTTAACTTTGTTTTCAAATCATTGGCTTTTGTTGCATAACATGGAGGAGGGTTTTAATCATGTTTCTAGGCCCCCATTTCTGACTTCATTAACTTATTTTCCTCTTCCTTTCTCTCCCACTTAGCCTCTTGGATTTTTCCAAAGCATTCACTATTCATTCTATTTTCCTCCCTGTGTCCTCTGCATTCACGGGTTTTCTTAAACGTCTATAACATGTTCCCTACAACCATAGTTTTGGTCCTTGCTTTTGGTTCAATTCCTAGTATTTGTGTCAGACTTATTCCTAATTATACTGTTTTCAAAAAACTAAATTATTCTCCAATTAAAATGCTTTTATCAGAGATATAATAATTAATACTCAACAATGTTTTACTAAATTCTCTTCAAGTGAAAAATTTAGGAATAATTTTTTATCCTATATCTGATACGTATGAAGTGAATGCATGACCATAATCACAACACAAACCAATAAATTTTATTTACAGAGGGAGAAAGTTTATATGCAAGTTTATTTACTGCAACGTTTTTGAATATTATTGTCATGATTTTCATTATAGCCTCTATCAGGAGTTGTGTCTATAATTTACTTTAAAAATAGCTTAGCAAAGTAACAGAAGCATGTCTTATTTAAACACAAACAAGGAAAACAAGGAGCTTCTTGTTCAAGGTAGCAGAGTAGGACATGTGCTCATCTCCTCCTGTGTTAACACCAAAGTTGCAACTAGTTTTTGAACAGACATACACAGAAGGACACTGGAACCTACCAAAAAAAAAAAAAAAATCCTATGTCCAAAGACAAAAAGAAGCCAGAGCAAGATGATAGGAGGGGAACTGCAGCTGCTGCTGCTGCTGAGTCACTTCAGTCGTGTCCGACTCTGTGTGACCCCATCGACGGAAGCCCACCAGGCTCCCCCGTCCCTGGGATTCTCCAGGCAAGAACACCGGAGTGGGTTGCCATTTCCTTCTCCAATGTGTGAAAGTGAAAAGTGAAAGTGAAGTCGCTCAGTCGTGTCCGACCCTTAGCGACCCCATGGACTGCAGCCTACCAGGCTCCTCCATCCATGGGATTTTCTAGGCAATAGTACTGGAGTGGCTTGCCATTGCCTTCTCCGAGGAGGGGAACAATTACGGTAAAATCAAATACCAATCTTGCTAGGTTGGTGACCCACAGACTGGAAAACAATAATACCAAAAAAGCTCTTGCACTGTTGTGAAAGTTCTGTATACCTCATTAGTCTTCCCAGCCTGGGGATCTGACAAAGGTGCTGGGAATCCCCAGGGAATCTGGACTTCAGTGTTAGCAGGATTTGATTATAGGACTTCCAGAGGACGGGGGAAAACAAAGACTTCAGTCTTGGAGGAAACAAATAAAATTTTTCATGCACCAAGATGCAGAGGAGAGGAGCAGTGACCTCACAGGAGACCGAACCAAAACTGCCTAGCAGTGACAGACGGACTCCTGTAGAGGTGTGGGTAGGCAAGGGTTCACCACAGGGATGGGGACTGGAAGGTCCCCTTTGGCCTAAACTCGCTTGAAGGAAACTATTATAGAGATTGTATACCTCAGGGCTAGGTCCTCTCAGGCCAAACAATCATGGAGGAAGTGCAATCCCACCCATCAACAGACAATTTGAATTAAAAACTTATGGGGAACTGGAATGCAAAAGGAGGAAGTCAAGAAAGACCTGGAGTAACAGGCAAATTTGGCCTTGGAGCACGGAATGAAGGAGGGCAAAGGCTAATAGAGTTTTGCCAAGAAAACGAACTAGTTATAGCAAACACCCTCTTCCAACAACACAAGAGAGGACTGTACACATGGACATCACCAGATGGTCAACACCGAAATCAGATTGATTATATCCATTGCAGGCAAAAATGGAGAAACATTATAAAGGTAGCAAAAACAAGACCAGGAGCTGACTGCGACTCAGATCATGAACTCCTTATTGCCAAATTCAGACTTAAATTGAAGAAAGTAGGTCAAACCACTAGACCATTCAGGAATGACCTAAATCAAATCCCTTATGATTATACAGTGGAAGTGAGAAATAGATTTAAGGGATTAGATCTGATAGATAGAGTGCCTGATGAACTCTGGGCGGAGGTTCGTGATATTGTACAGGAGACAGGGACCAAGACCATCCCCGTGGAAAAGAAATGCAAAAAAGCAAAATGGCTATCTGAGGAGGCCTTACAAAAGCGGTGAACAGAAGAGAAGTGAAAAGAAAAGGAGAAAATGAAAGATCAAGCATCTGAATGCAGAGTTCCAAAGAATAGCAAGGAGAGATAAGAAAGCACTCATCAGCTATCATTGCAAAGAAATAGAGGAAAACAACAGAATAGGAAAGACAAGGGAGCTCTTCAAGAAAATTAGAGATGCCAAGGGAATATTTCATACAAAGATGGGCTCGATAAAAGACAGAAATGGTATGGACCTAACGGAAGCAGAAGATATTAAGAAGAGATGGAAAGAATACACAAAAGAACCGTACAAAAAAGATCTTCACTACCAAGATAATCACAATGGCGTGATCACTCACCTGGAACCAGACATCTTGGAATGTGAAGTCAAGTGGGCCTTAGAAAGCATCACTACGAACAAAGCTAGTGGAGGTGATGGAATTCCAGTTGAGCTATTTGAAATCCTGCAAGATGATGCTGTGAAAGTGCTTCACTCAATATGCCAGCAAATTTGGAAAACTCAGCTGTGGCCACAGGACTGGGAAAGGTCATTTTTCATTTCAATCACAAGGAAAGACAATGCCAAAGAATGCTCAAACTACTGCAAAATTGCACTCATCTCACACGCTAGTAAAGTCATTCTCAAAATTCTCCAAGCCACGATTCAGCGGTACAGGAACCGTGAACTTGCAGATGTTCAAGCAGGTTTTAGAAAAGGCAGAGGAACCAGAGATCAAATCGCCAACATTCGCTGGATCATGGGGACAGCAAGAGAGTTCCAGAAAAACATCTATTTCTGCTTTATCGACTGTGCCAAAGTCTTTGACTGTGTGGATCACAATAAACTGTGGAACATTCTGAAAGAGATGGGAATCCCAGACCACCTGACCTGCCTCTTGAGAAACCTGTATGCAGGTCAGGAAGCAACAGTCAGAACTGGACATGGAACAAAAGAATTGGTTCCAAATAGGACAAGGCATATGTCAAAGCTGTATATTGTCACCCTGCTTATTTAACTTATATGCAGAGTACATCATGTGGAATGCTGGGCTGGAAGAATCACCAGCTGGAATCAAGATTGCCGGGAGAAATATCAATAACCTCAGATATGCAGATGACACCACCCTTATGGCAGAAAGTGAAGAGGAACTAAAAAGCCTCTTGATGAAAGTGAAAGAGGAGAGTGAAAAGGTTGGCTTGAAGCTCAACATTCAGGAAACAAAGATCATGGCATCTGGTCCCATCACTTCTTGGGAAATAGATGGGGAAACAGTGGAAACAGTGTCAGACTTTGTTTTTTTGGGCTCCAAAATCACTGCGGATTCTGATTGCAGCCATGAAATTAAAAGATGTTTACTCCTTGGAAGGAAAGTTATGACCAACCTAGATAGTATATGAAAAGGCAGAGACATTACTTTGCCAACAAAGGTCCGTCTATCAAGGCTATGTTTTTTTCCCGTGGTCATGTATGGATGTGAGAGTTGGACTGTGAAGAAATCTGATCGCCGAATAATTGATGCTTTTGAACTGTGGTGCTGGAGAAGACTCTTGAGAATCCCTTGGACTGCAAGGAGATCCAACCAGTCCATTCTAGAGGAGATCAATCCTTGGTGTTCATTGGAAGGACTGATGCTGAAACTGCAATACTTTGGCCACCTCATACTACGAGTTGACTCACTGGAAAAGACTCTGATACTGGGAGGGATTGAGGGCGGGAGGAGAAGAAGACGACAGAAAATGAAATAGCTGGATGGCATCACCGACTCAATGGACATGAGTTTGAGTGAACCTTGGGAGTTGTTGATGGACAGGGAGGCCTGGTGTGCTGTGATTCATGGAGTCTCAAAGAGTCAGACTCAACTGAGCAACTGAAATGAACTAAACTGAAGCAAGTCCCATGAAATTATAAGAGGCTTGCTCCTTGGAAGAAAAGCTTTGTCCAACCTATAAAGCATATTGAAAACAGAGACATTACTTGTCAACAAATGTCCGTCCAGTCAAGGCTATGGTTTTTCCAGTAATCATGTATGGATGTGAGAGAATTGGACTATAATGAAAGCTGAGCTACAAAGAATTGATGTTTTTGAACTGTCCTCGAGAAGTCTCTTGAGAGTCCCCTGCACTGCAATGAGATCAAATCAGTCCATTTTAAAGGAAATCAGTCCTGAACATTCATTGGAAACACTGATTCTAAAGCTGAAATTACAGTGCTTTGGCCACCTGATGCGAAGACCTGACTCATTTGAAAAAATCCTGATCCTGGGAAAGATTGAAGTTGGGAGGAGAAGGTGACAACAGAGGATGAGATGAATGGATGCCATCACAGACTTAATGGACATGAGTTTGAGTAAACTGCAGGAGTTGGTGATGGACAGGGAATCCTGGCGTGCTGCAGTCCACGAGGTCTCAATGCACCAAGCAAGGCCCTGCCAACCAGACCCACTTTTTGCCTCCCATCAAGAAGCTTACACAAGCCTCTTAGCCTCATCCATCAAAGAGTAGATAGAAGAAGTAAGAAGAAACACAGTCTGACAGAGGCTAAAACAAAAATCATATTACAGAAAGTTAATCACAATGAAAAAGCAGAGTTATGTAACAGATAAAGGGGGAAGATAAAACCCCAGAAAATCAACTAAAGTGGAGATAGACAGCCTTCCAGAAAAAGAATTCAAAATAATGATGATGAAGATGATCCAGGATCTTGGGAAAAGAAGGAAGGCAAAGATTGAGAAGATGCAAGAAAAGTTTACCAAAGACCTAGAATTAAAAAAAGAAATACATAATAAAGAAACTGAGATGGGATAATACACTAGAATGGATTAATAGCAGAATAACTGAGGCAGAAGAACAAGTAAATGATCTGGAGGGAAGAATTTTGGAAATCACTGCCTCAGAACAGGAAAAAAAAAACAAAACAAGAATCAAAGGGAATGAAGACAGCCTAAGACACCTCTGGGGCAAAATTAAATGCATCAACATTTGCATTATAGGGACACTAGAAGGAGGAGAGAGAGAGGAAGAACCTGAGAACATATTTGAAGAGATAATAGCTGAAAACTTCCTTAACATGGGAAAGGAAATATTCAACCAAGTCCAGGAAGCATAGAGAGACCCAGGAAGGATAAACCCAATGAGGAATGCACCAAGACACACAATAACAAAAATAGTCAAAAATTAAAGACAGAGATAAAATATTAAAAACAAGGGGAAAAAGGAAAAACATACAAGGAAACTCCTATCAGGCAATCAGCTGATTTCTCTACAGAAACACTGCAAGACAGAGGGAATGGTATGATAAATTTAAAGTGATGAAGGGGAAGAAATTACATCCAAGAAACCTCTAACCAGCAACATTGTCCTTCAGATTTGATGAAGAAATCAAAAGCTTTCCAGACAAGCAATAGTAAGATAATTCAGCATCACTAAACCAGCTTTACAACAGATGCTAAAGGAACTTATCTAGGTAGAAAACACAAGAGAAGGAAAAGACCTACACAAAATAAACCCCAATTAACAAAAGAGTAATAGGATCATTTTGGGGCTTCTTTGGTGGCTGAGATGGTAAACAATCTGCCTGCAATGTGGGATATTTTTGTTATATCCCTGGTTGGGAAGAACCTCTCGAGAAGAGAATGGCTACCCAATCCAGTATTCTTGCCTGGAGAATCCCATGGGCAGAAAAACCTTCCAGGTATAGTCCATGGGATTGCAAACAGTTGGACACCACTGAGTGACATTCACACACACACACACAATAGGATCATACATATTGATAATTATCTTAAAGGCAAATGGATTAAATGCACCAATCAAAAGACATAGACTGGCTGGGTGGGTGAAAACATGTACATGTATGCACTTCCACTTGCCACATCACTCTGCTTGACACTTTCCCCAAATTGGATGCAATTATTTTATATTGTTAAATTAATAATTTTCCCATTATGACTTGTAATTGTAATTACCTTTTATTTTTTGTCTGTCTATTGATTGTGAAAACTAATAAACATATTTTACTATTGTGATTATGTAACTATTACTCAATACCATCTCATCATGATTGGTCAACAGAAAAATAATAGAAATCTATATCACCAAAACTAATATCTAATAGAAAAACCTGTAATCACTTTTTAAAATCCAGATGCATATAAAAATTATCTTGAAATTTTTTTTAGGTACCTTCAGGTACTCCTTTTTTTTTCTCCAGAGTTCTAGATATGTTTGTAATGAGCAGTCATGTTTAAAGACAACTGGACTGTATGATGAACTTTTAGTTTTATCTTGTTTGTTTCTTTTTTTTCAATTTCATACTTAGTGCTCCCATTTAATGTAGTTATTGATCTTCAGTTTCTCCATATCTTCTTTTCTTTTCTTTTTTTTTGTTCTTTCTCGACATTATCAAGTATACTAGAAACGCTTTTGTATGCATATATATATATATAAATATGTACAATATATATTTTGTTAGAAAATTATGATGTTTTGCCTAACTAAAAATAATCATGACATTTTGATTCCACTCGTTGATTTCATATAAATTGATAAAAGAATATTCAAGAGATTGATTAAGGGAAATTGTTTTATGCGGAATGATATTTCAAAGTGATGAAAGCTAACATGAGTGAGTGAATGATAAAGTAGAGAAAAAGCACAGAAGGTAATGAAGAGTGATTTTCACGATTGAGTCCTAGAACCAAGTCAAGAACTCTTTTATATACCTGGGGAAATTCAATGAGGAATTGAGATTTTTTTTTTAAAAAAAATTGACTCATTTTTCTCATTAAAATATGGAAAAACATATACACAAAATAAGAATAAGATGATACACAGAAGAAATGATCAAATATTAATGTGGAAATAAAATATATTATAAGAGTAAAGAAATTATACTGCAAAACACAATTAAGGAAAACCTGAGAGAAAAATGAAGTCACATATAAAACCAATTCAAGTAGGACATCATTCAAAGGAAGTACAGGAAGATGGGAGAAATGGATAAAAGGAAGGCCAGTCAGACAATTGATGGCAGAAACGTGCTACAGTTTATAAGAGACCGAGTGGTTATACAGAACCTCTGGAAAGTAAATGCAAAAAAGCAAAATTTCTGTCTGAGAAGGCCTTACAAATAGCTGTGAAAACAAGAGAGGCCAAAAGAAAAGGAGAAAAGGAAAGATACAGCATCTGAATGCAGAGTTCCAAAGAATAGCAAGGAGAGATAAGAAAGCCTTCCTCAAGATCAATGCAAAGAAATAGAGGAAAACAACAGAATAGGAAAGACAAGGGAGCTCTTCAAGAAAATTAGAGAAAGCAAGGGAACATTTCATGCAAAGATGGGCTTGATAAAGGACAGAAATGGTATAGACCTAACAGAAGTAGAAGATATTAAGAAGAGGTGGCAAGAATACACAGAAGAACTG
Organism: Moschus berezovskii; assembly: GCF_049115385.1. NCBI lineage: Eukaryota > Metazoa > Chordata > Mammalia > Artiodactyla > Moschidae > Moschus > Moschus berezovskii. The sequence goes on from NC_142469.1 coordinate 6,155,257, forward strand.
TACTAAAAAGATCTTCATGAGCAAGATAGTCATGATAGCGTGATCACTGACCTAGAGCCAGACATCTTGGAATGTGAAGTCAAGTGGGCCTTAGAAAGCATCACTACGAACAAAGCTAGTGGAGGTAATGGAATTCCAGTTGAGCTATTTCAAATCCTGAAAGATGACGCTGTGAAAGTGCTGAGCTCAATATGCTAGCAAATTTGGAAAACTCAGCAGTGGCCACAGGACTGGAAAAGGTCAGTCTTCATTCCAATCCCAAAGAAAGGCAATGCCAAAGAATGCTCAAACTGCCACACAATTGCACTCACCTCACACGCTAGTAAAGTCATGATCAAAATTCTCCAAGCCAAGCTTCAGCAATACGTGAACCATGAATTTCCAGATGTTCAAGCTTGTTTTAGAAAAGGCAGAGGCACCTGAGATCATATTGCCAACATCTGATGAATCATGGAGAAAGCAAGAGACTTCCAGAAAAACATCTATTTCTGCTTCATTGACTATGCCAAAGCCTTTGACTGTGTGGATCACAATAAACTGTGGAAAATTCTGAAAGAGATGGGAACACAAGACCACCTGACCTGTCTCTTGAGAAACCTGTATGCATGTCAGGAGACAACAGTTAGAACTGGACATGGAACAGCAGACTGGTTCCAAATAGGAATAGGAGTACGTCAATATTATATATTGTCACCCTGCTTATTTAAATTATATGCAGAGTATATCATGAGGAACGATGGGATAGAAGAAGCATGAGCTGGAATCATGATTGCTGGGAGAAATATCAATAACCTCAGATATGTAGATGACACCACCCTTATGGCAGAAAGTGAAGAGGAACTCAAAAGACTCTTGATGAAAGTGAAAGAGGAGAGTGAAAATTTGGCTTGAAGCTCAACATTCAGAAAACAAAGATCATGGCATCTGGTCCCATCACTTCATGGGAAATAGATGGAGAAACAGTGGAAACAGTGTTGTGTCAGACTTTATTTTTTGGGGCTCCAAAATCACTGCGGATGCTAACTGCAGCCATGAAATTAATAGACGATTACTTCTTGGAAGGAAAGTTATTACCAACCCAGATAGCATATTAAAAAGCAGAGACATTACTTTGCCATCAAATGTCCATCTAGTCAAGGCTATGATTTTTCCAGTGGTCATGTATGGATGTGAGAGTTGGACTGTGAAGAAAGCTGATCACTGAAGAATTGATGCTTTTGAACTGAGGTGCTGGAGAAGACTCTTGCGAGTCCCTTGGACTGCAAGCAGATCCAGCCAGTCCATTCTAGAGGAGATCAAATCCTGGGTGTTCATTGGAAGGACTGATGCTAAAGCTGAAACTCCAATACTTTGGCCAGCTCATGCGACGAGTTAACTCACTGGTAAAGACTGTGATGCTGGGATGGATTGGGGACGGGAGGAGAAGGGGACGACAGAGAATGAGATGACTGGATGGCATCACCGACTCGATAGACATGAGTTTGAGTGAACTTCGGCAGTTGGTGATGGACACGGGGGCCTGCCGTGCTGTGATTCATGGGGTGACAAAGAGTCGGACCCGACTGAGAGACTTAACTGAACTGAATATACATATGCAAATGTATATATGTATATGACTGAAAAAATCTAGTCTTATCTAGTTTTATTACTGCAGAATTTCATAGCATCAATAATTTCACAACAAGAAAATTTACATGTTTCCAGTGGGCAAAAAACAAAGCACTTTAAATAATGAAAATAATTAATAATCCCTGCCTCTGAAGTATTCATAGGAAGTTACTTTAAGATGTAATCCATATGAAACAGGTTAATAAGAAAAAAATAATAATATATGAATATATTTAATTTAGGAATTCACTGAAAACATATGACATGATCATCAGGGCAAAGCTTCATTTTCTAAATTAGAACACGAAATCAGTGAGTGCTGAAGAAATCCTTTACTCAAGGATAGTTTTTGCCTCCATTATGCATATAAAGTGGATGTGAACCTATGCTGTATAAAACTTACAAATTAATTTCTTCTTTAAATATAAATGAAGAAGTCAATGAGAAATTTGAGCAGACATCCAAAAATTAACAAAAAAATGATCATATAAATAAACAAAACTTAGATCAGTTTGTACAAGTGATTCAGTGTAAAAAATAAAAAATATGTGGATCTCAAGTCAAGAAACATTATCCTTCAAATTAACTTGTAATAACGTAGAAAACTTCAGAAAAGAAATGCAACTCCAGCATCATTTCTTCAGTGAACATTATTTACATATTCATAATAAAATAAATCTTGGTGACTTGTTTTCAACTTTCAACTTTTAAGCGAGCACAAATGGCTTAAATATATTAATGTATTTAAATAATGACAGTGCAACAAAATTTTGGAGTTAATAAGTTTACTTGGAAAATAAAAGAGTAGATGCACAATATTCTCAATTTTGATAGAAGTCATGATAAATTATCTGAATTTGATTAACAAATAGAAGCTGAAAATATCATTTGATGTTGTCAATGTAAGAACTATAAATAATACTTTCTAAGAGAAAATTGGAGAGGAAAGGTGAATCAGGGAATTAATGAGAAGATTCATACATATGATAGGTAACCAATAACACCTATAATTAAATCATAAAACTCAAAAGGAAAAATTAGATTTGTATGAGCAAAGAGAGTCAACAACTTAAAAAATAAGAAATGATTTAAGATGTCTTTAACAGATTTGGAGGTGAGAACTGTTCTGAGAATCTGTTGCTTTTTTCTGCATTTTGTTTTGATTTCATTTGCCATGTTTGTTTTTTTGGTTTTAAAATACTATAACATTTCAATAAAATTTTATGTAATACTTCATATCTTATGAGATACTTGAATTTAAAGGGATGAATATACACTATTAGTGTGAAGTTCATTAAAATATAATAATATTTCTGTATCATTGGGGCTCCCCTGGTGGCTCAGTAGTAAAGAATTCACCAACAATGCAGGAGACACAGAAGATATGGGTTCATTCCCTGGGTTGGGAAGATCCCTTGGAGAAAGGCAAGGCAACCCACGCCAATACTCTTGCTGGGAAAATCCCATGGACAGAGGAGCCTGGCAGGCTAAAGTCCATGGGATCACAAAGAATCAGACACAACTGAAGTGACTGAGCACGCATGCATGGGACTATCATTAGGTAAAATAAGATTTATGGTTCTCAATTTTATAATAAAAAATACAAAGTAAAAGTTACTTTTAAATATCAATGTTTTATTGTTTTATATAAAGTTTTCTGTGATATATTCACCCGTGATTCATATAACTCTAGGAATTATTCAATTATATAAAACAGATGTTATACTTAATTCAAAAGAGTCAATTGCGACTGAGCACACACACAAATAAATCTATTTCAGCATCGTTTAGTTAATTTATAATCATTATCTCTTATTTATTGATACTTGAATAAGATAATTCTGGTTTTCTACAAAATAAAAAATGATATAGAAGCAGGAATGTGGATTTAACAAAAAAGAAATAAATTTAAGGAACTCCTTTAAGAAGAATTGATAGATTATGAAATATCTTATTAATTTCTTGCAAATTAAAAAAAAAACAAACACTGATCTGTTTGAGTGGCTGAAGGTGGTATTTGTATTCCATGAAGTTGACTACAATAGCTCATATGCAAAACATTTTATGGGGAAAATAAAAAAGATTGTTTTCTTTGTGGAAAATTGTTTTGAGTTTCTTTGCATCTCTCTTATTATTATTTTAGATACAAGAGCTTTTAAGGGGAAAATGCTTTTTTTTTTTAGCATTTCCTTAACATTACCTATTTTGGAGTGTGGTTTATGTATCTATCTCCAGATCAGACCAGCTGGATCCCAATTATCACCATTTACTATCCTGAATCTGCACACATTTATAATCCCCATAGCAGGGCCTGTTCTCATCTTCACTTAAAAGTGTGAGATATGGGTGAATAGAGGTTACACAGACGCGAGAGACGCCGGCTCCGGTGGCGCAGACACTAGAGACGCCGGCTCCAGCGGCGCAGACACGAGAAACGCCGGCTCCGGCGCAACCGACCATGTGCAGAATCGCCAGGGTTAGGGCGGTGGCCGAGAGGAGCAGTCCCACATCCATGAGGCGGTGGCTGCACGGGCACAGGAGGGCCGAGAGGAGCTAATCCACATTCAAGGTCAGGAGGTGCGGCCTTATACCCCTCCTCCAAGGTAAGGTACAGCAGCTGCACTTTGCTGGAGCAGCTGTGAAGAGGTACTCCACGACCAAGGTAAGTGAAACCCAAATAAGAGGGTAGGTATTGGGAGGGGGCATTAGAGGGCAGACACATTGAAATCATAATCACAAAAAGCTAGTTGATCTGATCATATGGACCACAGTCCTGTCTAACTCAATGAAGGAAGCCATGCCGTGTAGGGCCACTCAAGACGGACGGGTCATGGTGGAGAGGTCTGACAGAATGTGGTCCACTGGAGAAGGGAATGGCAAACCACTTCAGTATACTTGCCTTGAGAACCCCATGAATAGTATCAAAAGGCAAAATGATAGGATAGTGAATGAGGAATTCTCTAGGTCGATGGGTGCCCAGTATGGTACTGGAGATCAGTGGAGAAATAATTCTAGAAGGAATGAAGGGATGGAGCCAAAACAAATACCCAGTTGTGGATGTGACTGATGCTAGAAGCAAGGTCCGATGCTATAAAGAGCAATATTGCATAGGAACCTGGAATGTTAGGTCCATGAATCAAGGCAAATTGGAAGTGGTCAAACAGGAGATGCCAAGAGTGAACGTCGACATTCTAGGAATCAGTGAACTAAAATGGACTGGAATGGGTGAATTTAACTCAGATGACCATTATATCTACTACTGTGGGCAGGAATCCCTTAGACGAAATGGAGTAGCCATCATGGTCAACAAAAGAGTCCGAAATGCAGTACTTGGAGGCAATCTTAAAAACGACAGACAGAATGAATTCTGTTTGTTTCCAAGGCAAACCATTCAATATTAGAGTAATCCAAGTCTATGCCCCAACCAGTAACGCTGAAGAAGGCGAAGTTGAACAGTTCTATGAAGACCTACAAGACCTTTTAGAACTAACACCCAGAAAAGATGTCCTTTTCATTATAGGGGACTGGAATGCAAAAGTAGAAAGTCAAGAAACACCTGGAGTAACAGGCAAATTTGGCCTTGGAGCACGAAATGAAGCAGGGCAAAGGTTAATAGAGTTTTGTCAAGAGAACGCACTGGACATAGCAAACACCCTCTTCTAACAACACAAGAGAAGACTCTACACATGGACATCACCAGATGGTCAACACCGAAATCAGATTGATTATATTCTTTGCAGTCAAAGATGGAGAAGCTGTATACAGTTAGCAAAAACAAGACCAGGAGCTGACTGTGGCTCAGATCATGAACTCCTTATTGCCAAATTCAGACTAAATTGAAGAAAGTAGGGCAAACCACTAGACCACTCAGATATGACCTAAATCAAATCCCTTTTGATTACACAGTGGAAGTGAGAAATAGATTTAAGGGACTAGATCTGATAGATAGAGTGCCTGATGAACTCTGGACGGAGGTTCGTGACATTGTACAGGAGACAGGGACCAAGACCATCCCCATGGAAAAGAAATGCAAAAAAGCGAAATGGCTGTCTGAGGAGGCCTTACAAATAGCTGTGAAAAGAAGAGAGGCGAAAAGCAAAGGAGAAAAGGAAAGATATGAGCATCTGAATGCAGAGTTCCAAAGAATAGCAAGGAGAGATAAGAAAGACTTCCTCAGTGATCAATGCAAAGAAATAGAGGAAAACAACAGAATAGGAAAAACAAGAGAAGTTTTCAAGAAAATTAGAAATATCAAGGGAACATTTCATGCAAAGATGGGCTCGATAAAGAACAGAAATGGTATGGACCTAACAGAAGCAGAAGATATTAAGAAGAGGTGGCAAGAATACACAGAACAACTGTACAAAAAAGATCTTCACGGCAAAGATAATCATGATGGCTTGATCAGTCACCTGGAACCAGACATCTTGGAATGTGAAGTCAAGTGGGCCTTAGAGAGCATCATGATGAACAAAGCTAGTGGAGATGATGGAATTCCAATTGAGCTCTTTCAAATCGTGAAAGATGATGCTGTGAAAGTGCTGCACTCAATATGCCAGAAAATTTGGAAAACTCAGCAGTGACCACAGGACTGGAAAAGTTCAGTCTTCATTCCAGTCCCAAAGAAAGGCAATGCCAAAGAATGCTCAAACTACTGCACAATTGCACTCATCTCACACGCTAATAAAGTAATGCTCAAAATTCTCCAAGCTAGGCTTCAGCAATATGTGAATCGTGAAATTCCAGACGTTCAAGCAGGTTTTAGAAAAGGCAGAGGCACCAGAGATCAAATTGCCACCCTCCCCTGGATTATGGAGAAAGCAAGAGAGTTCCAGAAAAACATCTATTTCTGCTTCATTCACTATGCCAAGGCCTTTGACTGGGTGGATCACAATAAACTGTGGAAAATTCTGAAAGAGATGGGATTCCCAGACCACCTGCCTCTTGAGAAACCTGTATGCATATCAGGAAGCAACAGTCAGAACTGGACATGGAACAACAGTCTGGTTCCAAATAGGAAAGGGAGTATGTCAAGGTTGTATATTGTCACCCTGCTTATTTAATATATATGCAGAGTACATCATGAAGAACGCTGGGCTGGAAGAAGCACAAGCTGGAATCAAGATTGACGGGAGAAATATCAATAACCTCAGATATGCAGATGACACCACCCTTATGGCAGAAAGTGAAGAGGAACTCAAAGGCCTCTTGATGAAAGTGAAAGAGGAGAGTGAAAAGGTTGGCTTGAAGTTCAACATTCAGAAAACAAAGATCATGGCATCTGGTCCCATCACTTCTTGGAAAATAGATGGGGAAACCGTGTCAGACTTTATTTTTTTGGGCTCCAAAATCACTGCGGATGCTGATTGCAGCCATGAAATTAAAAGACGCTTGCTCCTTGGAAGGAAAGTTATGACCAGCCTGCTGCTGCTGCTAAGTCACTTCAGTCGTGTCCGACTCTGTGTGACCCCATAGACGGAAGCCCACCAGGCTCCCCAGTCCCTGGGATTCTCCAGGCAAGAACACTGGAGTGGGTTGCCATTTCCTTCTCCAATGTGTGAAAGTGGAAAGTGAAAAGTGAAAGTGAAGTCGCTCAGTCGTGTCCGACCCTTAGCGACCCCACGGACAGCAGCCTACCAGGCTCCTCCATCCATGGGATTTTCTAGGCAATAGTACTGGAGTGGCTTGCCATTGCCTTCTCCGTATGACCAGCCTAGATAGCATTTTAAAGAACAAGTACATTACCTTGCCAACCAAGGTCCGTCTAGTCAAGTCTGTAGTTTTTCCCGTGGTCATGTATGAATGTGAGAGTTGGACTGTGAGGAAGGCTGATCGACAAAGAATTGATGCTTTTGAACTGTGGTGCTGGAGAAGTCTCTTGAGAGTCCCTTGGACTGCAAGGAGATCCAACCAGTCCATTCTAGAGGAGATCAATCCTGGGTGTTCATTTGAAGGACTTATGCTAAAGCTGAAGCTCCAATACTTTGGCCACCTCATGCAACGAGTTGACTCACTGGAAAAGACTCTGATGCTGGGAGCGATTGGGGGTAGGAGGAGACGGGGAAGACAGAGAATGAGGTGGCTGGATGCATCACCGACTCGATTGACATGAGTTTGAGTGGACTCTGGGAGTTGGTGATGGACATGGAGACCTGGCGTGCTGTGGTTAATGGGGTCGCAAAGTGTCAGACACGACTGAGACACCGACCTTAACTGAACTGATTGTCAAACAAAAGTTTCACTAAAGTTAAAGATCAAGACAGACATTATTTAAGGTTATTGCAATTAGGGAGAGAGGCCAGAATCCAGTGTGAACTTGACTACAACTTTCCATTGTAACAAGAGATGACAGAGTTTCTAAAACTATGTCGTGTGATCTCAGGCTATATGTGTTTCTAACTGTTCTTACCCAAAACAAAAGTAAACTTTCTTAATCTTCGAGACAGGAGGCGGTTTAACAACTTGGATCAAGATGTCTGCCAAACTTAGGCTTCTGTTCATCAGAGATCCAGAGGGAGAACCCTATCCTCTCTGGTGAATTCATCACAAAAGACATCATTCTTGTCCTTAAGAGGCTGCCCTGAAATGCAGAATTCATAAGAATATATGTATTTATATAAATATGTGTGTATATGTGTATTTAATTAATTTATATATGCATCTATATTTAATTAATTTTTATTGGAGTATAGTTTCTTTTCACCAACAAAATTAATAAAAAAAAAAAAACAAAAAAAAACACTGGCATAGTGTCTCCTGCCAATACAGGAGACATGGGTTTGATCTCTGGGTTGGAAAGAGGAGGAAATGACAAACTACTCCAGTAATCTTGTCTGAAAAATCCCATGAACATCACACCAAGGAGGGCTACAGTCCATGGGGTTGTAAAGAGTTGATCATGACTGAGTGATTAAGCACACACATAGTTGCTTTACAATTTTGTGTTAATTTCTATTCTACAGAAAATTGAATCCACCATATGTACAGAGATATCTCTTTCTTCTTTGATTTCCTTCCTATTCAGGTCACTACAGAGTATAGAGCAGAGTTCCACGGAATATTACCATGCAGTAGGCTCTCATTACTTACCTGTTTTATACACGGTATGATTAGTAAAGAAATCTTCAAAGTAACAGGGGAAGACACAACATTTACAAATTTTGCTGAACCAAATGCTTTAAGAAAAGGGAGGGGAGAGCAATCCATGTTAGGCACTTTTGACTCTGTGAAAGGGAGGGGGGTGTTGAAAGGGAGGCAGGAAGGGCAGAGGACCTTGTCTAAACTTCAGTCAACCTGAGGGCAATGTCCAGTTTAAAGTCTTGTGACTGGTGAGACGCTTGGTGAAAATTCCTACAGCCTTGGAGTTCCCAAAGCATGGAAGGATATTAAATATGTATATATAACTTCATATTTTCAATTTTATTCTAATCCTACTCTCTGGTGAAGTCAAGGAAACATGGGTCTTCTCTCCACACTAGGTGAAATGGATCAGCAGTCCTCATTCAGGTCCTGATTCCTAAGTATGTCTGAGTCGTCTGATCCCAGCTTCATCCAATCACACAGAATATTTACTGCTACCAACTTATATTTCTAAAACAAAATGTCATGAAATATCCTAGAGCTTAAGTCTTCAGTTGGTCCCCACCCTTCATCTATATGTTGAAACTCATCTCTATAAAACTGATGAAGGGAGGCAATTTATGATCTCAGACATTAGGAAAGTTTGATAAGATGCCTACAAGTAAGGTTTCTGTTTTGTTTTGTTTCAATTTGAAGTTTTGATTTTAAAGTTATGAAAATCTTGAATTTTATAGTATATTTTATACTTCTTAAGATATCATTCATTCAATATCACACTGAATATCAATCTATAGGAAAACTTGAAAGTCAAAGATGAAACTTCAATTATTTTGTGATGCCAACTAGAGAGTATAAGTTCAGTCGTTCTTTGCAACTCCACAGGCTGAAGCACACCAGGCTTCCCTGTCCATCACAAATACCCAGAGATTGCTCAAACTCATATCCATCGAATCGGTGATGCCAGCCAACCATCTCATCTTCTGTCATCCCCTTCTCCTCCTGCCTTCAATCTTTCCCAGCCTCAGGGTATTTTTCAGTGAATCGGTTCTTCGCATCAAGTGCCCAAAACATTGGAGCTTCAGCTTCAGCACCAACCCTTCCAATGAATATTCAGGAATATTCCTTTAGGATTGATTGGTTTGATCTTGCACCACAGTTAAAGAGCATCAGTTCTTTGGTGTTCAGTTTTCCTTATGGTCCAACTCTCAGATCCATACAGGACTACTAGAAAAATCATAGCTTTGATTAGATGACCTTTGTCCACAGAGTCATATCTCTGCTTTTTAATATGCTCTCTAGTGTGGTTACAGCTTTTCTTCAAAGGAGCAAGTGTTGTTGTTTTTTTTTTTTTTTTTTAATTTCATGGCTACCTTTACCATCTGCAGTGATTTAGGAGCCAAGAAAATAAAGTCCTATTTATTTTCTGTCTGTTTATGCTTCCATTGTTTCCCATCTATTTGCCATGATAGATAGGGAAAGTAAATGGGGGGCAAATAGATGGAGAAACAGTGGAAACAGTGGCTGACTTTATTTTGCTGGGCTCCATAATCACTGCAGATGATGATGGAGCCATGACATTAAAAGATGCTTACTCCTTGGAAGGAAAGTTATGACCAATCTAGACAGCATATTAAAAAGCAGAAACATCACTTTGTCAACAAAGGTCTGTCTAGTCAACGCTATGGTTTTTCCAGTGGTCATGTATGGATCTTAGTTGGACTACAACGAAAGCTGAGCACCGAAGAATTGATGTTTTTGAACTGTGGTGTTGGAGAAGACTCTTGAGAGTCCCTTGGACTGCAAAGAGATCCAACAAGTCCATCCTAAAGGAGATCAGTCCTGGGTGTTCAGTGTAAATCCTGATGTTGAAGCTGAAACTCCAATAGTTTGGCCACCTGATGAGGAGAGCTGACTCATTTGAAAAGATCCTGATGCTGGGAAAAGTTGAGGGCAGGAGGAGAAGGGGAAGACAGAAGATAAGATAGCTGGATGGCATCACCGACTCAACGGACATGGGTGTGGGTGGACTCTGGGAGTTGGTGATGAACAGGGAGGCCTGGCATGCTGTGGTTCATGGGGTCACAAAGAGTTGGACACAAGTGAGCGACTGAACTGAACTGATGGGACCGGATGCTATAGTCTTAATAATTTTAGTGTTGAGTTTTAAGCCAGCTTTTTCTCTCTCCTCTATTACCTTCAACAAAAGGTTCTTCAGTTCCTCTTCATTTTCCGCCATAAAGGTGGTACCATTTGCATTTTTGAAATTATTGATATTTCTCCCAGCAATCTTGATTCCAGCTTGTGCTTCATCCAGCCCAGCGTTTCTCATTATGCACTCTGCATATAAGATAAATAAGCAGGGTGACAAAATACAGCCTGACATACTCCTTTCCCAATTTGGAACCAGTCCATTTTTCCATGTCTGGTTCTGATGGGTGCTTCTTGACCTTCATACAGATTTCTCAGGAGACAGGTAAGGTGGTCTGGTTTTCACAGTTTGTTGTAATCTACATAGTTAAAGGCTGTGCTGTCATCAGTAAGTGGAGGTAGAGTTTTTTTTTTTTTTCTTTCAACTCTCTTTCTTTTTCTATGATCCAAAGGATGCTGACAATTTGACTTCCGGTTCCTCTTCCATTTCTAAATTCAGTGTGAACATCTGGAAATTCACAGTTGACATACTTTTGAAGCTTTGCTTGGATAATTTTTAACATTACTTTGCTAGTGTGTGAGAAGAGTGAAATTGCGCAGTGGTTTGTACACTCAACATTCAGAAAACAAAGATCATGGCATCTGGTCCCATTACTTCATGGGAAATAAATGAGGGAACAGTGGAAACAGTGTCAGACTTTGCTTTTTTGGGCTCCAAAATCACTGCAGATGCTGATTGCAGCCAGGAAATTAAAAGACACTTACTCCTTGGAAGGAAAGTTATGACCAACCTAGTTAGCATATTAAAAAGCAGAGACATTACTTTGCCAACCAAGGTCCATCTATTCAAGGCTATGGTTTTTCCTGTGGTCATGTATGGATGTGAGAGTTGGACTGTGAAGAAAGCTGATCGCCGAAGTATTGATGCTTTTGAACTGTGGTGCTGGAGAAGACTCTTGAGAGTCCCTTAGACTGCAAGGAGATCCAACCAGTCCATTCTAAAGGAGATCAATCCTGGCTGTTCATTGGAAGGACTGATGCTAAATCTGAAGCTCCAATACTTTGGCCACTTCATGCGACGAGTTGACTCACTGGAAAAGACTCTGATGCTGGGAGGGATTGGGGGTGGAAGGAGACGGGGACGACAGAGAATGAGATGGCTGGATGGCATCACCGACTCGATGGACATGAGCTTGAGTGACCTCCGGGCATTGGTGATGGACAGGGAGGCCTGGCGTGCTGTGATTCATGGAGTCGCAAAGAGTTGGACACCACTGAGCGACTGAACTGAACTGAACTTGAACACTCTTTGACATTGCCTTTCTTTGGGATTTGAATTTAAACTGACCTTTTCCAGGCCTGTGGCCAATGCTGTGACTTCCAAATTTGTTGGCATATTGAGTGCAGCACTTTATCAGCATCATCTTTAAGGGTCTGAAATTGCTCAACTGAAATTCGAACACCTCAACCAGCTTTGTTCATAGTGATACTTTGTAAGTACCATTTGACTTTGCATTCCATGGTGTCTGGCTCTTGGTGAGCGATCACATCATGTTGGTTATTTGGGTCATTAAGATTTTTTTTTTAATAATTCTATGTATTCTTGCCACCTCTTCTTAGAATTTCTCCTTCTGTTATATCCATAGAGTTTCTGTCCTTTATCCTGCCCATCTTTACATGCAATATTCCCTTGGTATCTCTAATTTTCTTGAAGAGATCTCTAGTCTTTCCCATTCTAGTTTTTTCCTTTATTTCTTTACATTGATCACTGAAGAAAGCTTTCATATCTCTCCTTGCTATTCTATGGAACTCTTCAGTCAGATGGGTATATCTTTCCTTTTCTCTTCTGCCTTAACTCCTCTTTTTTCAGCTATTTTTAAGGCATCTTCAAACAACCATTTGTATTTCTTCATTTATTTTTAATGGGGATAGTCTTGATCACTACCTCCTATACAATGTAACATACAGCCAACTTAAGTTCTTTGGGCACTCTGTCTATCAGATCTAATCCCTTGAATCTGTTTAACATTTCCACTGTATAATCGTAAGGCATTTGATTTATGTCATATTTGAATGGTCTAATGGTTTTTCCTACTTTCTACAATTTAAGTCTGAATTTTGCAGTAAGGAGTTCATGATCTGAGCCACAGTCAGTTCCTGGTCTTGTTTTGCTTACTGTATAAAGCTCCTCCATCTTTGGCTGTAAGGAATATAATCAATCTGATTTCGGTGCTGACCACCTGGTGATGTCCATGTGTAGAGTCCTCTCTTGAGTTGTTGGAAGATGGTGTTTGCTATGACAAGTGCATTCTCTTGGCAAAATTCTTTTGCCTCTCGGCAAAAACTCTACTTATTTTTTTTTTTCTCCAAGGCCAACCTTGCGTCTTACTCCAGGTATCTTTTGACTTCCTACTTCTTCATTCCAGTCCCCTATGATGAAAAAGACTTTGTGTGTGTGTGTGTGTGTGTTAGTTCTGGAAGGTCTTGTAGTTCATCATAGAACTGTTCAATATCAGCTTCTTCGGCATTAGTGCTTGAGCCATAGACTTGGATACTGTGACACTGAATGGTTTGCCTTGGAATCATTCTGCCATTTTTGAGATTGCACCCAAGTACTGCATTTTGGACTCTTTTGTTGACTATGAGCAGTTTTCCATTTCTTCTAAGGGATTCTTGCCCACAGTAGTAAATATACAGGTCAACTGAATCAAATTCACCCATTCCGGTCCATTTTAGTTCACTAATTACCTAAATGCTGATGTTCACTCTTGCCATTTCCTGTTTGGACACTTCCAATTTGCCTTGATTCATGGATCTAACATTCCAGGATCCCATGCAATATTGTTCTTTACAGCATTGGTCTTTACTTCCATCACTAGTCACATCTAAAACAAGGCTTTTTTTTTTTTTTTTTTTTCCCTTTGGCTCTATCTCTCCAACCTTTCTGGAATTATTTCTCCACTCTTCTCCAGTGGCATATTGGTACCTGCTGACCTAGGGAGTTTATCTTTCAGTGTCATATGTTATTGCCTTTTTATACTGTTCTTTGGGCTATTAAGAAGAGTATATTGAAATGGTTTGCCATTCGCTTCTCCCGTGGACCACGTTTTGTCAGAACTCTCCACAATTTCCTGTCCATCTTGGCTGGCCCTACATAACATGGCTCATAGTTTCATTGAGTTGGACAAAGCTGTGATCCATGTGATAAGTTTGATTGTTTTTTCTGTGATTGTGGTTTTCATAATGTCTGCCCTCTGATGGAAAACATTAGGAGGCTTATGGAAGTTTTCTGATAGGACATACTGACTGTGGGGGAAACTGGGTCTTATTCTGATGGGCAGGGCTATGTAAATGCTCAGAAAATCTTTAATCCAATTTTCTTCTGTTGGGCAGGACTGTGTTCTCTCCCTGTTGTTTGTCCTGAGGCCAATCTATGGTATGGGTAAAGGCAACCTCCTTCAAAATGATTTGTGCGTGCACTGCTGTATTCAGTGTCCCTGACCCTGCAGCAGGCCACTGTCCACCCATGCCTCTGCTGGAGACCCCTGGACACTCACAGGAAGTCTGGCTGAGTCTCTTGAGGGGTCTCTGCTCTAAGATTTTGAAGGATAATTGTTTTACAGAATTTTTCTGTTTTCTGTTAAACCTCAACATGAATCAGCCATATGTGTACATATATCCTCTCCCTTTTGAACCTCCTTCCCATTTGTTTTTGCCCTCCAGGAGTTTGTTTTCCAAGTCCTGTGGAAGTCTGTAATCAAATCTCACTGTGCTCCAATGTTAAATACTCTGGGTGTTCTCAGCCCCTTTGCCTGGTCCCCAGATTGGGGAATTTGTTGTGGGCCCTGGAATTTTCTTAGCAGTGAAAATTTCTTTGGTATAATTGTTCTGCAGTTTGTGGATCGTCTGCTCACCTGCTGTGTCGTGGAGCTAATGCCTACTTCCTCCAAGAGGGCTTATGCCACACGCTGCATGACCAGTTCTGCTGCAGCCAGAGTTCCTGTCCCTGCAGCAGGCCACTGTTGACCTGTGCCTCCACAAGGGACCTTAAATAAACCCCCAGAGTATATAGCTCTACCCGAGAAGTACAGACTTACAGAATAAAGTAAAAAGTCCTTCATACAGCAGAATATGTGTCTGGTCTACCTTTCTGGCAATCTCTCTCTCAACCTGCTCCTTTTCTCATTCATCCTCTGCTCCAAGAAACAATGACTTTTTAAGTGCCTGCAATCATGTATGGATCCTTTTTAAAATTTGAAGTCATCCTGGGAAGCTTCAGCCTATTCTTTCCAGGTACAGGCCATTATTACCAGCTTCTGTAGCGTTTACACCTTTCTCTGCGAGCAGGTGCTTATGTATCTGTCTTTGCTTTAAAATTTAGGTTTTTGAAAGAAAAAAAATTAAGTATCCATTCTGATATCTCTGACACTTGGAATAGCTACTAACACATACTGGTGCTCAAAAAATATTTATTAAATAAAAGCAAAAGTAACAGTTACTGAATACACTAAATGGCAAGAATATTATATCTCTTAAGGACAGATAAGAATTCCCAATTCCATTTAGGATAAATCATTAACCAAACCCTAAAATTCCAAGTGATATAATGTATATCATTAAGTGTGTCAGAAACATAATTTATGATTGACTCTTTTCAATTTCTGATTATATTCCACATGACTTGACCACAATAGGCTGTATTTAAGGTGTGCGTGTATACCATTTTAGACCTTTCATTGCCAAAATGAAGATGGAATTTAAATGAGATTTCTAATTTGATTCAGTGAGCTGTAGTAAAATCTTTTCTTGTTTGACAAATAAATTATTAAGCATAACCAGTTTGAATGCATTTAATAAAATAGCAATCTTGCATCCTTTTAGGTTTTGAATTTCTAGAATACAACTAATCAAGTGTTCTACGTGTTATTTTAAAATACTTTTTAGATTATAATTTCTAGTAAACAATTTTTCTTCCTAATATATTTTAGGTCTGTATTTCAGTTCTGACACAAACTCATACGGTTTCAGTTTTGTTTTTTTTTTTCTTCAATGTTTAGCTAGCTTTTTGTCTATTTCTTGATGATAGTTTCTTCAGCCAGATTTCTTCAACTTCTTGCTTCCTCTGGGCTCACTAAGATTGTGCTAGGATTTTCTTCACAGAAACAATAAAGGAGGGATGATCCAGGGACCAGGAAGCAAATCTAATCATCAGATTCCTGTCTCACACACAGTATATCAAACAGTCTGTACTTTCTTTACTCTCTCTCTTCAGTTCCTTCATAGAATTTATACATTTTTGTGGTTTAAACAAATCCTGAAATCCTTTCCAATCATCTTCTGCCCATTGGTTGTTGCTGTCATCTTTTACTTATTCATAATTTACTTATTCAGTCATCTATTTTTCACCTACTATTTCCAGATCACATAACTGAAACCATCAACCAATGTGAAGAAAAAATTAACCATACCATGACCCTGGAGTTGAAATTTCCATTCCTGACTGGACTCCAGGATTGAATGAATAATTTATTTTTTTCTTTTTTAATTTTTTTTTTCAATTTATATTGGAGACAAATTACTTTACATTAATATATTGGTTGGTTTTTCCATACATTGACACGAATCCGCCCCGGGTGTACATATGTTCCCCTTCTTGAACCCCTCTCCCGCCTCCCTCTTCCCCATATCCTCCCTCCAGGTCATCCCCGTGCATCAGCCCCAAGCATCCTGTATCATGCGTCGAACCTGGACTGATGATTCATTTCACATATGATAATATACATGCTACAATGCCATTCTCCCAAATCATCCCACCTTCACCCTCTCCCACAAAGTCCCAAAGACTGCTCTATACACCTATGTCTCCTTCACTGTCTCGTATACAGGTTTAGGGTTACCATCTTTCTAAATTACATACATATGCGTTAGTATACTGTATTGATGTTTTTCTTTCTGGCTTACTTCACTCTGTATAATAGGCTCCAATTTCATCCACCTCATTAGAAATGATTCAAATGCATTCTTTTTGATGGCTGAAAATCACTCCATTGTGTATATGTACCAAAGCTTTCTTATCCATTCATCTTTAGATGGACATCTAGGTTGTTTCCCTGGAAATAAAAGCAAAAATAAACAAATGGGACCTAATTGCAAGGTGAAAAGACAGCCTTCAGAATGGGAGAAATTAATAGTAAATGAAACAACTGACAAAGAATTAATCTCCAAAATATACAAGCAGCTCCTGCAGCTCAATTCCAGAAAAATAAACGACCCACTCAAAAAATGGGCCAGAGAACTAAACAGACATTTCTCCAAAGAAGACATAAGGATGGCTAACAAACACATGAAAAAATGCTCAACATCCCTCATAATCAGAGAAATGCAAATCAAAACCACAATGAGATACCATTTCACACCAGTCAGAATGGCTGCTATCCAAAAGTCTACATGCAATAAATCCTGGATAGGGTGTAGAGAAAAGGGAATCCTCTTACACTCTTGGTGGGAATGTAAACTAGTACAGCCACTATGGAGAACAGTGTGGAGATTCCTCAAAAAACTGGAAATAGAACTGCCATATGATCCAGCAATCGCACTCCTGGGTGTACACACCGAGGAAACCAGAATTGAAAGAAACACATGTACTCCAATGTTCATTGCAGCACTGTTTATAATAGTGAGGACGTGGAAGGAACCTAGAATGACTAAATTTTATACAATGGTAACACCACTGGAATATCTAGTAGGCATCACGAATACAACATGAGTAAGCAAAACACTCTGAGCAGCCCTACTTTTATTTTCCCTTATTTACGATGATAAATTAAAAAAAAAAAAACTTAACAATAATTTACTTTTCCTTACCTTCATTGAATTTATCAGTAGGTTCTGGCTACTTTACCTGTAAAAAATAGCCCAAATGTGTCTGTTTATCACTATCTCAATTACTAACATTCAAGTCTGTCATAATTATTTCCCTCCCAAATGAGAATAATATTTTAACTGTTTTCCTTATGCTAACACTCACTATACACATCACATCTAGAGTGCTTTTTAAAAAATCTAATATGATTACAATTTATAAATCAGTATGACAACTTCTGGTAGAACTTCAAATAAAATCCAGCCTCTTTGGTGTATATGATATGGCCCCTGACAATCCATCAGATAGCAACCCACATCACTAATTTCTTGCTTCATTAGTTTCCAGATACACTGGGCATCTTCAGTTCCCTAACACAATGAACTCACTCTAACCTGAGTGTTTTGTACCAGCAGCCTTCTCAACCTGGAATGTTATCACTGGTATATATCTTGCTTATTTAGACTTTAGTGAAAATGGAGACTCCTTAAAGTAGTTTATCTTAGCTTTTTGGTTACTCTCTCTTATCACCATGTTTTATTTTGCTGTATGGAACTGATTAAAGTATATACACATAGAGAGACATGCATGCATATGAGTCCTTGTATATTTCTTCTTATTATTTGTCATTTATCACAGTAGAAAATTAGCTGTTAAGAGTGAGAACCGTGTCCTGCCATTGTTTCTGTAACAACAAAACAGTATTTGGTACAAAATTAGACTACATTACAAATGTTAATCAAGTTAAAGAATTCCAGGAATACAGAGAATATTAATATATAAAAATTACATAGAAATAAAACTGCATGATTTTAAAAAGGAGAATTTTAGAAAGAAAATAACTTAATCTTGTTTAGAATTTATCTTTCTGAAATTATACATAAATGAATTTTAATCCTCAGAAAAAGTTTACTATCAATCTAGTCATTATCAATCGGGAAGCGAAAGCTCCTGTTTATCCTACTGAATTGATTTTAATTAAATTCAGTTTAGGTGTATTTGGCTTTGGATACGGTAATATATAAACAAATATTTCATTGTACAACCTGGTGTTTTGAATTTCTTCTTAGGTAGAAAAGAAAAAAATTAAGGGACTCAGCACTATTTTTGTAAGTACCAGAACATAGTTTGACAAGGAAAATTGGAGGAAGGGTCCTTTAATTTCAAATCAAGTCAGAATGACAGCTTGTTCATTTACGGCCAAAAATCAGAGTTACTGCCAAGAAGTCTGATCCAAAGAGCCTGGGAAGAAATCGACACTTCCACCAATGATGGGTTCAGATCAAATAGAAATTTACAGTTGAAGGAAATGTCTTCTGTTAATAGTTTCCATTTAGAGGAATCTTACCTTAAACAACAACAAAATCCTTGGCCTCCTTGCCCCTTCTGTTACTCTTCCACAAAAATAGGGGCGATGAATTACTTGAGTGATAGGAAATAGCTTTTGGTTCAAAGTTCTCAGTTTCAGTGGAGCTAATTTAAAAGACGCTTACTCCTTGGAAGGAAAGTTATGACCAACCTTGATAGTATATTAAAAAGCAGAGACATTACTTTGCCAACAAAGGTCGGTCTAGTCAAGGCTATGGTTTTTCCCGTGGTCATGTATGGATGTGAGAGTTGGACTGTGAAGAAAGCTGTTCGTCGAAGAATTGATGCTTTTGAACTGTGGTGCTGGAGAAGACTCTTGAGAGTCCCTTGTACTGCAAGGAGATCCAACCAGTCCATTCTAGAGGAGATCAATTCTGGGTGTTCATTGGAAGGACTGATGCTAAAGCTGAAACTCCAATACTTTGGCTACCTCATGTGATGAGTTGACTCACTGGAAAAGACTCTGATGCTGGGAAAGGTTGGGGGCAGGAGGAGAAGGGGACGACAGAGAATGAGATGGCTGGATGGCATCACCGACTCGATGGACATGAGTTTGAGTGAACTCCGGGAGTTGGTGATGGACAGGGAGGCCTGGCGTGCTGTGATTCATGGGGTCGCAGTGAGTCGGACACGACTGAGTGACTGAACTGAACTGAATCTTTCTGAATGGTCTAGTGGTTTTCCCTGCTTTCTTCAATTTAAGTCTGAATTTGGCAGTAAAGAGTTCATGATCTGAGCCACAGTCAGCTCCTGTTCTAGTTTCTGCTAACTGTATAGAGCTTCTCCATCTTTTGCTACAAAGAATATAATCAATCTGATTTCGGTATTGAATATCTGGTGATGTTCATGTGTAGAGTCTTCTCTTGAATTGTTAAAAGAGGGTGCTTGCTATGACCAGTGCATTCTCTTGGCAAAACTCTATTAGCATTTGCCCTGCTTCATTTCGTGTGCCAAGGCCAAATTTGCCTGTTACTCCAGGAGTTTCTTGACTTCCCACTTTTGCATTCCAGTCCCCTATAATGAAAAGGAAATCTTTCTTGGGTGTTAGTCCTAAAAGGTCTTCTAATTCTTCATAGAACCATTCAACTTCAGCTTCTTTATGGTTCCCAGTTGGGTCATAGGCTTGGATTACTGTAATATTGAATGGTTTGCCTTGAAAACGAACAGAGATCATTCTGTCGTTTTTGAGATTACATCCAAGTACAGCATTTCATATTCTTTTGTTGATGATGATAGCTACTCCATTTCTAATAAGGGATTCCTGCCCACAGTAGTAGATATAATGGTCATCTGAGTTAAATTCATCCATTCCAGTCCATTTTAGTTTGCTGATTCCTAGAATGTTGGCGTTCACTCTTGTCATCTCCTGCTTGACCACTTCCAATTTGCCTTGATTCATGGATCTAACATTCCAAGTTCCTATGCAATATTGCTCTTCACAACTTTGGACCTTGCTTCTATCACCAGTCACATCCACAACTGGGTATTGTTTTTGCTTTCGCTCCATCCCTTCATTCTTTCTGGGGTTATTTCTCCACTAATCTCCAGTAGCATATTGGGCAACTACTGACCTGGAGTATTCCTCATTCAGTATCCTATCATTTTGCCTTTTGATACTGTTCATGGGGTTCTCAAGGCAAGAATACTGAAGTGGTTTAGCATTCCCTTCTCCAGTGGACCACATTCTGTCAGACCTCTCCAAAATTACCCACCCATCCTGCTTGGCCCCGCAGAGACATTGCATAGTTTCATTGAGTTAGACAGGGCTGTGGTCCATGTGATCAGATCGACTAGTTTTCTGTGATTATGATTTCAGTGTGTCTGCCCTCTGATGCCATCTTGCAATACCAACCATTTTATTTGGGTTTCTCTTAACGTAGTCATGGGGTGTCTCTTCATGGCTTCTCCAGCAAAGCCCAGCCACTGCTCCTTAACTTGGATGAGGGATATCTTCTCACATCCACCCCTCCTGACCTTGAACGTGGAGTAGCTCTTCTCGACCCTCCTGCGCCCACGCAGCCACCAACACTTGGAGTAGGGAAAACCACTAAACCATTCAGATATGACCTAAATAAATCCCTTATGATTATATAGTGGAAGTGAGAAATAGGTTTAAGGCACTAGATCTGATAGATAGAGTGCCTGATGAACTCTTGACGGAGGTTCGTGACATTTAACAGAAAACAGGGACCAAGACCATCCCCGTGGAAAAGAAATGCAAAAAAGCAAAATGGCTGTCTGAGGAGGTCTTACAAATAGCTGTGAAAAGAAGAGAAGCGAAAAGCAAAGGAGAAAAGGAACGATATGAGAATCTGAATGAAGAATTCCAAAGAAAATCAAGGAGAGATAAGAAAGCCTTTCTCAGCGATCAATGCAAAGAAATAGAGGAAAACAACAGAATAGGAAAGACGAGAGATCTCTTGAAGAAAATTAGAGATTCCAAGGGAACATTTTATGCAAAAATGGGCTCGATAAAGGACAGAAATTGTATGGACCTAACAGAAGCAGAACCAGAAGCAGAAGATATTAAGAAGAGGTGGCAAGAATAAAAAGAACTGTACAAAAAAGATCTTCAAGACCAAGATAACCACGATGGTGTGATCACTCAACAAGAGCCAGACATCTTGGAATGTGAAGTCAAGTGGGCCTTAGAAAGCATCACTACGAACAAAGCTGGTGGAGGTGATGGGAATCCAGTTGAGCTCTTTCAAATCCTGAAAGATGATGCTGTGAAAGTGTTGCACTCAATATGCCAGCAGATTTGGAAAACTCAGCAGTGGCCATAGAACTAGAAAAGGTCAGTCTTCATTCCAATCCCAAAGAAAGGCAATGCAAAAGAATGCTCAAACTACCACACAATTGCACTCATCTCGCATGTTAGTAAACTGATACTCAAAATTCTCCAAGGCAGCCTTCAGCAGCACGTGAACTGTGAACTTCCACATGTTTAAGATGGTTTTAGAAAAGGCAGAGGAACCAGAGATCAAATTGCCAACATTCCCTGGATCATGGAATAAGCAAGAGTTCCAGAAAAACATCTCTTTCTGCTTTATTGACTATGCCAAAGCCTTTGACTGTGTTGAACACAATAAACTGTGGATTATTCTGAAAGAGATGAGAATACCAACCACCTGACCTGCCTCTTGAGAAACCTGTATGCAGGTCAGGAAACAACAGTCAGAACTGGACATGGAACAACAAACTGGTTCCAAATAGGAAAAGGGGTACATCAATACTGTATATTGTCACCCTGCTTATTTAACTTCTATGCAGAATACATCATGAGGAACGCTGGGCTGGAAGAAGCACGAACTGGAATCAAGACTGCTGGGAGAAATATCAATGACCTCAGATATGCAGATGACACCACCCTTATGGCAGAAAGTGAAGAGGAACTAAGAAGTCTCTTGATGAAACTAAAAGAGGAGAGTGAAAATGTTGGCTTGAATCTCAACATTCAGAAATCGAAGATCATGGCATCTGGTCCCATCACTTCAAGCGAAATAGATGGGAAAACAGTGGAAACAGTGTCAGGCTTTATGATTTTGGGCTCCAAATTCACTGCAGATTCTGATTGCAGCCATGAAATTAAAAGACGCTTACTCCTTGGAAGGAAAGTTATGACCAAACTAGGTAGCATATTTAGAAGCAGAGACATTACTTTGCCAACAAATGTCCATCTAGTCATGGCTATGGTATTTCTAGTCGTCATGTATGGATGTGAGAGTTGGTCTGTGAAGTAAGCTGATCGCCGAAGAATTGATGCTTTTGAACTGTGGTGTTGGAGAAGACTCTTGAAAGTCCCTTGGACTGCATGGAGATCCAACCAGTCCATTCTAAAGGAGATCAAACCTGGGTGTTCATTGGAAGAACTGATGCTAAACCTGAAACTCCAATACTTTGGCCACCTCATGCGAAGAGTTGACTCACTGGATATGACCCTGATACTGGGAGAAATTGGGTGCAGGAGGTGAAGGAGACGACAGAGAATGAGATGGCTGGATGTTATCACTGACTCTATGGACGTCAGTTTGGGTGAACTCCGGGGATTGGTGATGGACAAGGAGGCCTGGTGTGCTGTGATTCATGGGGTCGCAAAGAGTCGGACACGAGTGAGCTAACTGAACTGAACTGAACTGAAAGTTTCTGATATCCATTGACAGTAGAATATATTATTTTCTCCAGCAGCACTGGCAGGTAAGAACCTAAGAAGGTAAAAACCTAAGTATTCTGCCCTGCAGACTGATATGCCTTGTAGGTCTTTTACGAGCTATACTCTTCTAGATGCTATCATTCAGTTTAGTATTTTGGTTCTCTGTTTGATGGATGTGCTATTGCTACACATTAGTTCAAACTCAGACATGGAAGAAGAATACTATTTCTTCAAATATGGACAGACCCAACAGGTTTAAGGTCTGTGTATGTATAATTAAGGCCTGTGTATCTGTAATATCAGAAATATAGTTTCCCTCTATTCCTTCTACAGTATTACAGGAAGAGTTTGAGACAGTTATAGATTCTATGGAGATAAATTGAAAAGAACGTGTACTAGATTCTTGAACTAATAACTGAGAAGTAAGTACTTAAGATTTTGGACAAAATGACTGAGTGTTAGGAAGACCCTGCCTAATGAGATTAGATAGAAAGGCCCCTGCTTCACCTTGGTGTCCACATACAGACTTCAGCACAAAATTCTGATTCAAGACATGGAAGCAGCAGGGTGACTTGACATTTATTTCCCTATGTTAATAAATCCCCAGGAAATACTAGGTATGAAATGAAAGTCGCTTAGTTGTGTCTGACTTGTTTGATCCCATGACCTGTAGCTGTCGAGGCTCCTCTATCCATGGGATTTTCCAGGCAAGAATACTGTAGTGGGTTGTCATTTCCCCCTAATCCTGGCTATATTTTTTCTTAACTGAAAGTCTAGACCTGCTGAACCTCTATGTGTCTAATAACATGATGGGAAGTGTATGTTTATAAAGTAGGTGGAAGCTGATGGATATGTATGAAAAATTTGGAGTAACACAGTTAGGCAAACAGGGGGCTCTCTTATTAATTAAAAACCCACTCAAAATTGTGATATATTTTTTAACTCAAAATATTTGCTTCCCAAATTATAAACTGATTCGTTTATTATACATTTTTTAAAACGGTCAATAAATATTTTTGTATTGAAAATTATATATCCTAAATTATATACCCTATCATATTATATATGTAAGTACATATAATACCTGAGGAATAAAAGATGTAATAATTACCTGAGAAAGTACACATTTTTAAATAAAAATACACAAAATCAGATTTATAACATTCTCTTTACAGTGTTGTCACATATTTCTAGGTAACTTTTACAACTGAAAATTGCCTTTGAAATCCCACATAGTTGATGATGTACAAAAGTACAGGTATTAGTTTTCAATCCCCACTCTTCCTGTCTCCACCTACCTTCCACCATGGCCTTTACTATAAAGACCAAGACTATCAACTGCATTTGATCTTTAGGATATTTAAATATATATACAATTTAATGACATTGCTGCAAAGTAAGCTTGTTGACTGTCTATGTGCTCAGTCCCTCAATTTTGTCCTACTCTGTGACTCCATGGACTATTGCGTAGCCTGGTAGGCTCCTCTGCCGTTGGAATTTTTCAGATAGGAATACTGAAGTGGGTTGTCATTTCCTTCTCCAGGGGATCCTCCTTACCCAGGGGTTAACTATATTTATTTTTTGCTATAATGTCTCAGCTTAATTAATTCAATAACAACCAGAAAAAACAAGGACATTGTTGATTATTGATAGGCATTTTCAAAACCATGGAATTTTAGACTGAGTCAATACCAAGTTGTTTTTTTTTTTTTTTAAATCCTTGATCTCTCAGAGGATCTTCATAATTAATGGATAGTTAATTAAATAATATGTTTCTTAATTAAATGTTAACATTTTTCAGTGTCCAAACATAAATATCATGAGAAATGAAATTAAGTTGGTGAAATTACATCAAGTTGGTGTGGATTTCTTAAAACTGTGAGCTACATAAGTGTTAGAAATTATTTCTTATTATACCTTTAGTAATTTTTAACCTATTTTCAGGTCATGAACAATTGATAATAACACGATTACCCTTTGTGATTATACACTTGCTGATTTCCTAGCAGTCTGTCAGATGAAATAACAATATGGAAACCCATTTTCCTATAATGCTCAGCCTTAGAAATGAATCTTATTTTTCTCTATATAATGAAGTAGGAGTTTATTAGGCATACCATCAGAGTTGAAAGGAAAAGCACAACAGACTTTTTCATGGTACAGTAGACTTTATATCACAGAGAACTTCAGAAATAAGATATTAGATTTACAGAAATAATCCTGTTTCAGGTTTTAGGCAGAATTACAACACATTCAAAACTCTGAGCACAAATTGACTCAAGCTTGAATTCATCAGGGAAACTCTAAATTGGTTGGATTTTATGCTTTCAAATCAGTCCAATTCTTTGTAGACACTTGGTAATCATACACTAATCTCACTGCAGTGAAATATTTATTTATTCACAAAGAGCTGCACAGAGCACTGAGAGGATGCTGATGAGATACTGTGCATACAACCATTGGGAGACGGGCTGTTCAATGTCTTTTAACTATGGTGGAGTATCAAGGGATTGGTCATTAAATACAAGAAGTCAAATTTAGTTAGCATGTAGAATTCTTATTCTTGCAAGGACATGGAACAGAAAGTTAGTGATCTGTTTCTCAAATCTACTTTTAAGTAGTATACGAAAATGGCCCTGTTAGGAAGAAAATGGCCATGCATTTTCCAAAAATTAAGACACTCAGTTCCACTATAACTGATCCTGATGATCTATGTCTGTTATATTAGAGTGAAGAAAGGGGGAAAAAGAAGGCAGCCAATAAGAAAAAGTTGAGTATAATCAAAAGGGACAAATAGTTATATGCATGAAGAATTCAGTTGGATATTTAAATTTCTAAGACAATTTCTTTAGATTAAGTCCTCTAAGGAAGACTAAGACAAAGTCCTCCAACAAATAATTTATATGTATATATATATGTATATTTCTAAACCAAGAATAAGATATTACTTTTAAATATCTGTATATACAAAACTATAGTCTCTGAACAATAGGTATCTAGAACAGAAATTAAAGTAAGAAAATCTCATGATATCTAATGAAATCCAAGATTGAACAGATTACTAGGGACTTCCCTGATAGCTCAGATGGTAAAGAATCTGCCTGCAATGTGGGACACTCTGGTTCAATTATTTGGTTGGGAAGATCCCCTGGAGAAGGGATAGGTTGCCCACTCCAGTATTCTTGGGTTTCACTTGTGACTTAGACAATAAAGAATCCACATGCAATGCCAGAGACCTGGATTTGATCCCTGGGTTAGGAAGATCCCCAGGAGGAGGACATGACAACCCACTCCAGTATTATTGTCTGGAGAATCACATGGACAGAGGAGCCTGGAGGGTTACAACTCATTCAGTTGCAAAGTGTCAGACACAACTGAGTGACTAAGCACAGTATGGCACAGATTACTAAATGAACTATAGATAAACACAACACTGATTTTGGGGCATTCCCTGGCATAAAAATGGTAAAAGATGAAGAAAAGCGAGAAGTGTGAAGTACTTTGTAACCAGAAATCAGTTCAGTTCAGTTCAGTTCAGTCGCTCAGTCGTGTCCGACTCTCCGCGACCCCATGAATCACAGCAAGCCAGGCCTCCCTGTCCATCACCAACTCCCGGAGTTCACTCAAACTCATGTCCAAAGAGTCCGTGATGCCATCCAGCCATCTCATTCTCCGTCGTCCCCTTCTCCTCCCGCCCCCAACCTTTCCCAGCATCACAGTCTTTTCCAGTGAGTCAACTCGTCGCATGAGGTGGCCAAAGTATTGCAGTTTCAGCTTTAGCATCAGTCCCTCCAATGAACATCCAGGATTGATCTCCTCCAGAATGGACTGGTTGGATCTCCTTGCAGTATAAGGGACTCTCAAGAGTCTTCTCCAACACCACAGTTCAAAAGCATCGATTCTTCGGCGGTCAGCCTTCTTCACAGTCCAACTCTCACATCCATACATGACCACGGGAAAAACCATTGCCTTGACTAGACGGACCTTGATTGGCAAAGTAATGTCTCTGCTTTTTAATATACTATCAAGGTTGGTCATAACTTTCCTTCCAAGGAGCAAGCGTCTTTTAATTTCATGGCTGCAATCAGCATCTGTAGTGATTTTGGAGCCCAAAAAAATAAAATCTGACACTGTTTCCACTGTTTTTCCATCTATTTCCCATGAAGTGATGGGACCAGATGCCATGATCTTTGTTTTCTGAATGTTGAGCTTCAAGCCAACCTTTTCACTCTCCTCTTTCACTTTCATCAAGAGGCTTTTGAGTTCCTCTTCACTTTCTGCCATAAGGGTAGTGTCATCTGCATATCTGAGGTTATTGATATTTCTCCCGGCAATCTTGATTCCAGCTTGTGCTTCTTCCAGCCCAGCGTTCCTCATGATGTACTCTGCATATAAGTTAAATAAGCAAGGTGACAATATACAACCTTGACATACACCTTTTCCTATTTGGAACCAGTCTGTTGTTCCATGTCCAGTTCTAACAGTTGCTTCCTGACCTGCATACAGGTTTCTCAAGAGGCAGGTCAGGTGGTCTGGGATTCCCATCTCTTTCAGAATGTTCCACAGTTTATTGTGATCCACACAGTCAAAGGCTTTGGCATAGTCAATAAAGCAGAAATAGATGTTTTTCTGAAACTCTCTTGCTTTCTCCATGATCCAGCGGATGTTGGCAATTTGATCTCTGGTGCCTCTGCCTTTTCTAAAACCTGCTTGAACATCTGGGAGTTCACGGTTTATATACTGCTGAAGCCTGGCTTGGAGAATTTTGAGCATCACTTTACTAGCGTGTGAGATGAGTGCAATTGTGCGGTAGTTTGAGCATTCTTTGGCATTGCCTTTCTTTGGGATTGGAATGAAGACTGACCTCTTCCAGTCCTGTGGCCACTGCTGAGTTTTCCAAATCTGCTGGCATATTGAGTGCAGCACTTTCACAGCATCATCTTTCAAGACTTGAAATAGCTCAACTGGAATTCCATCACCACCACTAGCTTTGTTCGTAGTGATGCTTTCTAAGGCCCACTTGACTTCACATTCCAAGATGTCTGGCTCTAGGTCAGTGATCACGTTATCGTGACTATCTTGGTCATGAAGATCTTTTTTGTACAGTTCTTCTGTGTATTCCTGCCACCTCTTTTTAATATCTTCTGCTTCTGTTAGGTCCATACCATTTCTGTCCTTTATCGAGCCCAGAAATAAATGACTGATATTCTGGATGAATTAGTCATAGTCCAGAGAGTAGACAGTAACAACATTAGCAATCTGGACAGGGAACTTCTCATATAAAGAGTTAAGTAGAAAAATGGGTTACTAAGAGGACTGAAGACTAGAACTGATGCAGGATTCCTTACGGCTGTCCACTATAGTGGGAAACATATCCAAACACATGGAAAGAACAAGGATGGAAGAGTTCCATTGCAGAGAGAATACTCTCTTTTCTCAAAGGTATGGTGTTTTATCTATTTTTCAAATTTGATGGCGCTACTTGTTTTTGGTGCTTTTAATACCTTGTGTTATTTATTATGTAATTAGTATAGAGACAACTAATAATGCAATCAGATTCAATGAAGTATACTCCTCTCTCCATTCTACCCCATGCTAGGAAGTTGACCCCACCACAGATTTCCACGGGACTGGGAATCAGGCTCTTGGAGGACACAAACAGAGCCTTGTGCAGCAGAACCCTGTAGAAAGGAGCAGTGACCACACAAGGGACTGACTCAGACTTGCCTCTGAGTGTCCAGGAGTCTCCAGTGGAAGTGTGGGTCGGTGGTGGCCTGCTGCAGGGTTGGGGGTACTAAGTTTAGCAGTACATGCATAGAATCTTTGAAGAAGGTCACCATTGTCTTCATAACCTCCACCATAATTTGGCCCCAGGTAAATAGCAGGGAGGGAACACAACTCCACCCACGAGCAGAAAATTGGACTAAAGACCCAGTTTCACCCTAGTCTCTCCCATCAGGAAACTTCCATAAGACAGATTGAAAACCATAATCACAGAAAACTAGCCAATCTAATCACATGGACCACTGCCTTGTCTAACTCAATGAAATGATGAGTCATGCCCTGTAGGGCCACCCAGGACAGTTGGGTCATGGTGTAGATTTCTGACAAAACGTGGTCCAATCTAGAAGGGAATGGCACACTACTTCAAGATTCTTGCCTTGAGAATGCCATGAACAGTATGAAAAGGCAGAAAGATAGGACACTGAAAGATTAACTCCCCAGGTTGTTAGGTGCCCAATAGGCTACTGGAGATCAGTGGAGAAATCACTCTGGAAAGAACGAAGAGAAAGAGCCAAAGCAAAAACAACACCCAGTTGTGGATGTGCCTGGTGATGAAGCAAGGTCCAATGATATAAAGAGCAATGTTGCATAGAAGCCTGGAATGTTAAGTCCATGAATTAAGGTAAATTGGAAGTGTTCAAACAGGAGATGGCAAGAATGAACGTCTAAAATTTAGGAATCAGCAAACTAAAATGGACTGGAATGGGTGAATTTAACTCAGATAACCATTATACCTACTACTATGGGAAGGAATCCCTTAGAAGAAATGGAGTAGCTATCATGGTCAACAAGAGTCTGAAATGCAGTACTTGGATGCAATCTCAAAAATAACAGAATGATCTCTGTTTGTTTCCAAGGCAAAGCATCAATATTACGGTAATCCAAGTCTATGCCCTGACCAGTAATGCTAAAAAAGCTGAAGTTGAATGGTTCTAAGACCTACCAGGCCTTTAAAAACTAATACCTCAAAAAGATGTCATTTTCATTATAGGGGACTGGAATGCAAAAGTAGGAAGTAAAGAGATACTTGGAATAACAGGCAAATTTGGCCTTGGAGTACAAAATGAAGCAGGACAAGGCTAATAGAATTTTGCCAAGAGAACGCACTGGGCATATCAAACACTTTCTTCCAACAACAAAAGAGAACACTGTACACAAGGAGATCACCAGATGGTCAGCACCAAAATCAGATCGATTATATTCTTTGCAGCCAAACATGGAGAAGCTCTATACAGTCAGCAAAAGTAAGACCAGGAACTGACTGTGGCTCAGATCATGAACTCCTTATTCCCAAATTCAGACTTACATTGAAGAAAGTAGGGAAAACCACTAGATCATTCAGGTATGACCTAAATCAAAACACTTATGATTATACAGTGGAAGTGAGAAATAAACTTAAGCGACTAAATATGATAGAGTGCCTGATGAACTATGGACAAAGATTCATGACATTGTCCAGGAGACAGGGATCAAGACCATCCCCAAGAAAAAGAAATGCAAAAAAGTAAAATGGCTGCTTGTAGAGGCCTTAGAAATAGCTGTAATAAGAAGAAAAGTGAAAAACAAAGGAGAAAAGGAGAGATATACCCAACTGAATGCAGAATTCTAAAGAATAGCAAGGAGAGATAAGAAAGACTTCCTCAGTGATCAGGGCAAAAAATAAAATTGGAAAGACAGAAGATTTTTTCAAGAAAATTAGAGGTACAAAGGGAACATTTCAAAGCCCACGAAAAAAATGTGATCAATAAGCGACAGAAATGATATGGACCTAACAGAAGCAGAAGATGTTAAGAAGAGGTGGCAAGAATACACAGAACTAAACAAAAAAGACCTTCACGACCCAGATAATCACGATGGTGTGATCACTCACGTAGAGCCAGACATACTGGAATATGAAGTCAAGTGGGCCTTAGGAAGCATCAGTATGAACAAAGCTCATGAAGGGGACGGAATTCCATTTGAGCTATTTTAAATCCTGAAAGATGATGTTGTGAAAGTGTTGCACTCAATATGCCAGCAGATTTGGAAAACTCAGCAGTGGCCACAGGACTGGAAAAGATCAGTTTTCATTCCAATCCCAAAGAAAGGCAATGCCAAAGAATTCTCAAACTACTGCACAATTGCACTCATCTCACACGCTAGTAAAGTCATGCTCAACATTCTCCAAGCCAGGCTTCAGCAATACATGAACTGTGAACTTCCAGATGTTTAAGCTGGTTTTAGAAAGGGCAGAGGAACCAGAGATCAAATTTCCAACATTCCCTGGAACATTGAAAAACCAAGAGAGTTCCAGGAAAACATCTATTTCTGCTTTATTGACAATGCCAAAACCTTTGACTGTGTAGATCACAATAAACTGTGGAAAATTCTGAAAGAGATGGGACTACCAGATCATCTGACCTGCCTCTTGAGAAACCTGTTTGCAGGTCAGTAAGCAACAGTTAGAAGTGGACATGGAAGAACAGACTGGTTCCAAATAGGAAAAGGAGTACGTCAAGGCTGTATATTGTCACCCTGCTTATTTAATTTATAGGCAGAGTACATCATGAGAAACCCTGGGCTGGATGAAGCACAAGCTGGAATCAACATTGCCCAGTGAAATATCAATAACCTCAGATGTGCAAATGACACCACCGTCTTGGCAGAAAGTGAAGAAGAACTAAAGAGCCTCTTGATGAAAATGAAAGAGGAGTGTGAAAAAGTTGGCTTAAAGCTCAACATTCAGAAAACTAAGATCATGGCGTCTGGTCCAAATTTCATGCCAAATAGATGGGGAAACACTGGTAGACTCTATTGTTTATGTGCTCAAAATCACTGTAGATGGTGACTGCAGCCATGAATTTAAAAGACGCTTACTCCTTTTGAAGGAAAGTTATGGCCAACCTAGACAGCATATTAAAAAGCAGAGACATTACATTACCAACAAAGGTCCATCTATTCAAGGCTATAGTTTTTCTAGTAGTCATGTATGAATGTGAGAGTTGGACTATAAAGAAACCTGATTGATGAAGAATTGATGGCTTTGAACTGTGGTGTTGGAGAAGACTCTTGAGAGTCCCTTGGACTGCAAGCAGATCCAACCAGTCCATCCTAAAGAAAATCAGTCCTGAGTGTTCATTGGAAGGACTGATGTTGAAGCTGAAACTCCAATACTTTGGCCACCTGATGCTGGGAAAGATTGACGGCTGGAAGAGAAGGGGACAACAGAGGATGAGGTTGTTGGATGGCATCGCTGAATGAATGAACATGAGTTTGGGTAAACTCTGGAAGTTGGCAATGGACATAGAAGCCTGGCATGCTGCATTCCAGTCCATGGTTTTGCAGAGAGTTGGACATGACTGAGGGACTGAACTGAACTGAAATTAATTGAGCAAGTTACATGTATGAAGGTACGGATAAAATCCTCAATCAAATTGCTATTTCCTGGCTGTTATTCCTAATTTATGTAATAGTCATTTAATTGTTAAAATTAATGGTAATTAGTAACACCATCCTTTACACTCTATTGCTAACTTTTCTCATGCTACTAGAAACCATTCCTATTGTATTGAAGAACTGACTGCATGATAAGTCTTCTTTCAATACTAATTCTGTTATCTTGGATGATGCCAACTCCATTTGGATCACTACCATATCAGTATATTCCTAATTTTCTTAACATTCTGTTTTCTAATTAGCTTACATTCCATTCACATTAAATACTCTCATGGCTAAGCCACGGATGTTTTCTTTAACATCACACTGCTCCATCTCTCAACTGATAAACACAGATGTTCTGTTTTTATAATGTTACTCAGTTAATGATGTGATGTCTGTCACCTACCATTGTTGCTTATTCTGAACACTTTTACTTTGGCCCCCAGGCCTTGGTACTTTTTTCTTTTATTCCACAAAATTACTATTTTGCAAATATTTAAATTATTTTGCTGAATTTTTTAGTAACATTCTCAAGTAAACTTTGATCAGAGCTCCCAACTCTGTGTCAATGTGCCAATGCATAGGTTCTGGGTGAACCTAGGTTTTGATACCTTTAGCCTAAAGCCAGGTGGCAATTTCCAGAATTGTCAGCTAACTCTGGCTTCTAGGACCCTTGTCAGTATATATCAAGTGTCATCAGTTGTTACTGATTTTTATGTGTACTCTACTATGATAAAATATATATATATATATATATAGGCAAACATTGCTTTGAAATAGTATGATAATCTATTTTACTGATGCTAAACTTTGTTAATAAATGCTGGTATCTGTCAAATTCTGATGTTATTGATGAACCCTTCTTAAATACAAAAGGACACTATAAAATTTCTCTATATTCCCATAATCTCTACTTTTTCGGACACTACACTCTTTCAAGAAAAAAAAAAACCTGACTTTATACCACATAGAGAGTACAAGAAGAATGCTACCAAATTCAAGATGTCTCCCTCATGTCTTGAATCTACAAAACTCTATTTTTTACCAATTTTCCTTGTCAACATTTTAAAATATGTACATGGAAAAAAGAAAAACAATACAGAAAATCTCCGTTATACATAATCTCTGATTTTTTCTTGTCTCACTCTTTTCTGTAAACCTAATTAAAGATTTATCTACATCCATTACATTATCCATTTCTTCAATCAATTTCAGTCACACAACAAATATCCTCTGTCTCTACAGAAATTGCTCTTTGCCAACATTACCTCATTAGAGATAAATGCCATTTGTCATCTTTGAGTCCTCATTTTACATAATCTTGACATTGCATTTCTTAGTATAGATCTGTCTCCTCTTTTAAATGAACTCTTCTCTATGTTAGAGTTCTCACTGGTTTTCTCTTTTGTCTTATCTGTCTCCTGACATAGCTTCTCATTTTAACACATATCTTGAATATTGACAAGCTTCAAAATTTTTACAACAAAATTTGGTGATATAATATTCTCATGAATACACATAAAGCACACATAACACCATCAACCTCCATCAGCAATTGTCCAAAATAAATCTAAAGGATGAAGACCTATGTGTCGTGTACATCTTCACAAATGGTAATCACAGAAAGTAATAAAATAGCTTATGGACTTTAAGAGAAGAGAATCACATATAATTATGCATCCACTGGAAAGCCCAAAAACAATTTGAAAGCAAAAGTGGGCTTAAAGGGTTTATCTACTCCTAGAATGAGTGAGTACCAATGTCAAAATGTTTTCAGAGAATTATTATCACATAAACTCTTAAAACTTAGAGTTTTACTGCAACTTCCTTCCTGCCTGGACCCCTCAACCTAGGGAGAAATTGTTCCAATTGGAGTAGAAATCAAGCAAGATAAGGACCATAGATGTGAAAGAAGAAAAATAAAAAAGATATACTTGGGGGAGGAGGGCAGAGCTAATACATCTCAGGGGCAAGACACCATATGCTAGAATTATAAACAAAAACAAAGAGAGAATCGTGGGAAGAAACCAAAGTACTCTGAAAAAAATTACTAGTTTTTCAGAATATTAAAAAAGTATTAACACATGAAAATGAGCAGCAGAAAGTATCAAGGTTAATATCAATATAAAATTATTAAAAGAAAAGGAATAAAACATGATCTTTCCTTATACAAAATGAAAAATCCTTAAATAATAAAAGCAAAAAATCAGATCAAATTTGTGATGTATCATTTAAAAATAAACTCAAAACATGAAGAAAAAATATAAGGAAAGAATGAAAAAAGTACACAAATAAAAACACAGTTATGAGATTACATGATGCTGGGAAGAAACAGTAAAAGAATGCATTTCCAAAAAGAATAAAACAAAGAATGAACACAGCAAATAGCTACGTAGAGTAACTAGAATATTGAAAAATTAAATGAAAAGGAAATTAAGATAAAAAGAATCTGAGAAAATGTGCTTTTTTTTCCTCTAAATTGATATTGATGCACTAAATATAGCTTATCAAGAAGTAATAATTTATATTTTAAAATAAATATTCTAGTTTCATTCTTTTACAAGTGGCTGACCAGTTTTCTCAGCACCACTTGTTAAAGAGACTGTCTTTTCTCCATTGTATATTCTTGCCCCCTTTGTCAAAGATAAGGTGTCCATAGGTGCGTGGATTTATCTCTGGGCTTTCTATTTTGTTCCGTTGATCTATATTTCTGTCTTTATGCCAGTACCATACTGTCTTGATGACTGTAGCTTTGTAGTAGAGCCTGAAGTCTGGCAGGTTGATTCCCCCAGTTCCATTTTTCTTCCTCAAGATTGCTTTGGCTATTCGAGGTTTTTTGTATTTCCATACAAATTGTGAGAATATTTGTTCTAGCTCTGTGAAAAATATCGTTGGTAGCTTGATAGGGATTGCATTGAATGTATAAATTACTTTGGGTAGTATACTCATTTTTACAATATTTATTCTTCCAATCCGTGAACATGGTATATTTCTCCATATATTAGTGTCCTCTTTGAATAATTTCAGTAGTGTTTTATAGTTTTCTATTTACAAGTCTTTTGTTTCCTTAGGTAGATATATTCCTAAGCATTTAATTCTTTTCGTTGCAACAGTGAATGAAATAGTTTCCTTAATTTCTCTCTCTATTTTCTCATTATTAGTGTATAGGAATGCAAGGGATTTCTGTGTGTTGATTTTATATCCTGCAACTTTACTGTAATCATTGATTAGCTCTAGTAGTTTTCTGGTAGAGTCTCTAGGGTTTTCTGTGTAGAGAATCATGTCATCAGCGAACAGTGAAAGTTTTACTTCTTCTTTTCCAATTTGGATTCCTTTTTCTGCTCTGATTGCTGTGGTCAAAACTTCCAGAACTATGTTGAATAGTAGTGGTGAGAGTGGGCACCCTTGTCTTGTTCCTGACTTTAGGGGAAAGGCTTTCAGTTTTTCACCATTGAGGATAATGTTTGCTGTGGGTTTGCCATATATATCTTTTATTATGTTGAGGTATGTCCCTTCTATTCCCACTTTCTGGAGGGTTATTAATCATAAATGGATGTTGAATTCTGTCGAAGACTTTCTCTGCATCTGTTGAGATAATCATATGATTTTTATTTTTCAGTTTGTTAATGTGGTGTATTACGTTGATTGATTTGCGGATATTGAAGAATCCTTGCATTCCTGGGATAAAGCCCACTTGGTCATGATGTATGATCTTCTTAATATGTTGTTGGATTCTGATTGCTAGAATTTTGTTAAGGATTTTTGCATCTATGTCCATCAGTGATATTGGCCTGTAGTTTTCTTTTTTTGTGGGGTCTTTACCAGGTTTTGGGATTAGGGTGATGGTGGCCTCATAAAATGAGCTTAGAAGTTTCCCTTCCTCAGAAATTTTCTGGAAGAGTTTGAGTAGAATAGGTGTTAGCTCTTCTCTAAATTTTTGGTAGAATTCGGCTGTGAAGCCGTCTGGACCTGGGCTTTTGTTTGCTGGAAGATTCCTGATTACAGCCTCTAGTTCTGTGCTTGTGATGAGTCTGCTCAGATTTTCCATTTGTTCTTGGTTCAGTTTTGTAAAGTTGTACTTTTCTAGGAATTTGTCCATTTCTTCCAGGTTATTCATTTTATTGCCATATAATTGCTGATAGTATTCTCTAATAATCCTTTGTATTTCTGTGTTGTCAGTTGTGATCTCTCCATTTTCATTTCTAATTTTATTGATTTGGTTCTTCTCCCTTTGTTTCTTGATGAGTCTGGCTAGTGGTTTGTCAATTTTATTTACCTTCTCAAAGAACCAACTTTTGGCTTTGTTGATTTTTGCTATGGTCTCTTTTGTTTCTTTTGCATTTATCTCTGCCCTAATTTCTTTCCTTCTACTGACCCTGGGGTTCTTCACTTCTTCCTTTTCTAGTTTGTTTAGATGTAGAGTTAGGTTATTTAGTTGACTATTTTCTTGTTTCTTGAGGTGTGCCTGTATTGCTATGAACTTCCCCCTTAGCACCATACACCAAAATAAACTCAAAATGGATTAGACAGCTAAATGTAAGACCAGAAACTATAAAACTCCTAGAGGAGAACGTAGGCAAAACACTCTCCAACATAAATCACAGCAGGATCCACCAAGATCCACTTCCCAGAATATTGGAAATAAAAGCAAAAATAAACAAATGGGACCTAATTAAAATCAAAAGCTTCTGCACAGCAAAGGAAACTATAAGTAACGTGAAAAGACAGACTTCAGAATGGGAGAAAATAATAGCAAATGAAGCAACTGATAAAGGATTAATCTCCAAAATATACAAGCAGCACCTGCAGCTCAATTCCAGAAAAATAAATGACCCAATCAAAAAATGGGCCAGAGAACTAAATAGACATTTCTCCAAAGAATACTTAAAGATGGTTAACAAACACATGAAAAAATGCTCAACATCCCTCATAATCAGAGAAATGCAAATCAAAACCACAATGAGATACCATTTCACACCAGTCAGAATGGCTGCTATCCAAAAGTCTACATGCAATAAATGCTGGAGAGGCTGTGGAGAAAAGGGAACCCTCTTACACTGTTGGTGGGAATGCAAACAAGTACAGCCACTATGGAGAACAGTGTGGAGATTCCTCAAAAACCTGGAAATAGAACTGCCATATGATCCAGCAATCGCACTCTTGGGCATACACACCGAGGAAACCAGAATTGAAAGAGACACATGTACTCCAATGTTCATCGCAGCACTGTTTGTATTAGCGAGGACATGGAAGCAACCTAGATGTCCATCTGCAGGCGAATGGATAAGAAAGCTTTGGTACATATACACAACGGAGTATTATTCAGCCATTAAAAAGAATGCATTGGAATCAGTTCGAATGAGGTGGATGAAACTGAAGCCTATTATACAGAGTGAAGTAAGCCAGAAAGAAAAACACCAATACAGTATATGGAATTTAGAAAAATGCAAATGATAACCCTGTATATGAGACAGCAAAAGACACACAGATGTATAGAACAGTCTTTTGGACTCTGTGGGAGAGGGTGATGGTGGGATGATTTGGGAGAATGGCATTGAAATATGTATGTTGTCATATGTGAAACGAATCACCAGTTCAGGGTTGATGCATGTTACAGGATGCTCGGGGCTGGCGTGCGGGGATGACCCAGGGGGAGGATAAAGGGAGGAGGGAGGTGGGAGGGGGGTTCAGGACGGGGAACTCATGTACACCAGGGGCGAATTCATGTCAATGTATGGCAAAACCAACCAATATAATATTGTAAAATAATTTGCCTCCAATAAAAAATGAATAAATTAAAAAATAAATAAATAAAATATTCTCTAAATTTAGAAAAAAAAAAAAGAATCTGAGAGAAATATGTAATATATTGAAAAAAGGCAAAGCAGATTGCATATAAACTGAACATTCCCTGAAATATAAAACAAAATCAAGGAAAACAGACATCAAAAACTGCAAGAAAATTTTACTGAAAAATAAAATATTCTGAAACTACTTGGAAAGATCACAGAGTATACAAACAAAGCAATCAATCTCATAAAATTGCTGTTGCTGTTAAGTCTCTCAGTAGTGTCCAACTCGTTGTGACCCCCATGGACTACAACACACCAGGATTTCCTGTCCTTTACTATCCCCCAGAATTTGCTCAAACTTGTGTCCATTGAGTGGCTTATGCCACCCAATCATCTCATTTTCTATTACCCTCTTGTGCTCTTGACCTCAAGCTTGCAAAGAATCTGGGTCTTTTCTAATGAGTCGTTTCTTTGCATTGTGCTTAGTCACTCAGTCATGTCCGACTCTTTGTGACCCCTTGGACTGTAACCCACGAGGCTCCTCTATCCATGGAGATTCTCCAGGCAAGAATACTGGAGTGGGTTGCCATGCCCTCCTCTAGGGGATCTTCCCAACCCATGGATTGAGCCCAGGTCTCCCGCATTACAGGTGGATTCTTTACCATCTGAGCCACCAGGGAGCAATTAGTTGACCAAAGTATTGGAGCTTCAGCTTCAGCACTAGCCATTCCAGTGAATATTCAAGATTGATTTCTTTTAGGATTGACTAGTTTGATCTCCTTGCTGTCCAAGGACCCCATCAAAGAGTCTTTTCCAGGACCAAAATTTGAAAGCATCCATTTTTCAGTGCTCAATCTTCTTTATGGTCCAACTCTCACTTCCACACATAACTACTGGAAAAACCATAGTTTTGGTTATAAGGACTTGGGGAGCAAAGTAATGTCTCAGCATTTTAAAACTCTATCTAGATTTGTCATAGTTTTTCTTTCAAGAAGTAAGTGTCTTTTAATTTCATGACTTCAGTCACCATCCACAGTGATTTTGAAGTGCAAGAAAATAAAATCTGTCACTGTTCCCATTTTTTCCCCATCTCTTTGCCATGAAGTGATGGGACTGGAGGCCAAAATCTTTATTCTTTGATTGTAGAGTTTTAAGCCAGCTTTTCTTCTCTCCTCTTTCACCTTTATCAAGAAGCTCTTTAGTTCCTCTTCACTTTCTGCATTTAGGGTGGAGTCATCTGCATATTTGAGATTATTGATATTTATCCTTGATTCTAGCTTGAGCTTCCAGCCCAAGATTTCACGTGATGTACTCTCCATATAAGTTAAATAATCAGGGTGACAACATACAGCCTTGGCATATTCCTTTCCCAAATTTGAACCAGTCCATTTTCCCATGTCTTGTTCTAACTTTTGCATCTTGATCCGTATACAGGTTTCTCAGGTGGCAGGAAGGTGCCCTGGTGTTCCCATCTCTTTAAGAATTTTCCAGTTTTTTGTGAATCACACAGGCAAGTGCTTTAGCATAGTCGATGAAACAGAAGTAGTTGTTTTTAGAACCCCATTGCTTTTTCTATGATCCAACAGATATTGGCAATTTTATGTCTGCTTTCTCTGCTTTTTCTAAATCCAGCTTGGACATCTGGAAGTTCTTGGTTAACCTACCACTGAAGTCTAGCTTGAAGGATTTGGAACATTAACTTGCTAACATGTGGAATGAGCTCAATTGCTTTATAGTTTGAACCTTTTTTGGCATTGTCTTTCTTTGAGATTGGAATGAAGACTGACCTTTTCTAGTCCTGTGGCCACTGCTGAGCGTTCCAAATTTGCTGGCCTATTGAGTGCAGCACTTTATCAGCATAATTTTAAAAGATTTTAAATAGTTCAGTTAGAATTCCATCACCTCAACTAGCTTTGTTCCTAGTAATGCTTCCCAAAGCCTTCTTGACTTCACACTTCAGATTGTTTGGTTCTAGGTGAGTGATCACACCACAGTGGTTTTACACTTCATTGAGACTTTTGTGAACAGTTTATTCTGTGTATTCTTGCCACCTCTTCTTAATATTTTCTGCCTCTGTTAGGTCCATACTATTTATGTCCTTTATTGTGGACATCTTTGATTGAAATATTCCCTTTTTGTCCCTTATATTTTTTTTTTATTAGGTCTCTAGTCTTTCCCATTTTATTGATTTCTATTTATTTATCTATTTTTGCATTGTTCACTTGAGAAGACTTTGTTGTCTTTCCTTGCTATTTTTTGGAACTCTGCATCCAGATGGGTATAGCTTTCTTTTTCTCCTTTTGGCTGCAAAGAATTCAATCTTATTTTAGTATTGACCACCTGTTTATATCCATGTGTAGAATTGTCTCTTATTTTGCTGGAAGAGGGTGTTTGCTATAATCAGTGTGTTCTCTTAGAAAAACTCTCTTAGCCTCTGTCCTGCTTCATTTTGTACACCAAGGTCAAAATTGCTTGTTGTTTCAGGTATTTCTTCACTTCCTACTTTTGCATTCCAGTACCCTATAATGAGAAGGACATCTTTTCTTTTTTCATTTTAGTTTTAGAAAATCTTTTAGGTTTTCATAGAACCATTCAATTTCATCTTCTTCAACATTAGTGGTTGGGGCATAGACTTGGATTACTGTGATATTTAATATTTTCCTTTGTAAACGGACCAAGTTCATTCTGTCATTTTTTTTTTCTTTTTCAGATTGCACACAAGTACTGCATTTCAGACTCTTCTGTTGACTATGTGGGCTACTTGATTTCTTCTAAGGAATTCTTGCCCACAGTAGTAGATAAAACGATTTATTTATTAATTTTTTAAATTTATTTTATTGGAGGCAAATTAACTTACATTAATATATTGATTGGTTTTGCCATACATTGACATGAATCCGCCCCGGGTGTACATGCGTTCCCTTTCTTGAACCCCCCTCCCACCTACTTCTTCCCCATATCCTCCCTCCATGTCATCCCCGTGCACCAGCCCCAAGCATCCTGTGTCATGCGTCGAACATGGACTGGTCACTTATGATAATATACATGCTACAGTGCCGTTCTCCCCAATCATCCCACCTTCACCCTCTCCCACAGAGTCCAAAAGACTCTTCTATATGCCAATGTCTCTTTTGCAGTCTCGTATACAGGGTTCAGGTTACCATCTTTCTAAATTCCATATATATGCGTTAATATACTGTATTGATGCTTTCTTTCTGGCTTACTTCACTCTGTATAATTGGCTCCAATTTCATCCACCTCATTAAAACTGATTCAAATGCATTCTTTTTAATGGCTGAATAATACTCCATTGTGTATATGTACCAAAGCTTTCTTATCCATTCGTCTGCACATGGACATCTAGGTTGCTTCCATGTCCTCGCTATTATAAACAGTGCTGCGATGAACATTGGAGCACATGTGTCTCTTTCAATTCTGGTTTCCTCGGTGTGTATGCCCAAGAGTGCGATTGCTGGATCATATGGCAGTTCTATTTCCAGGTTTTTGAGGAATCTCCACACTGTTCTCCATAGTGGCTGTACTTGTTTGCATTCCCACCAACAGTGTAAGAGGGTTCCCTTTTCTCCACAGCCTCTCCAGCATTTATTGCATGTAGACTTTTGGATAGCAGCCATTCTGACTGGTGTGAAATGGTATCTCATTGTGGTTTTGATTTGCATTTCTCTGATTATGAGGGATGTTGAGCATTTTTTCATGTGTTTGTTAGCCATCTTTATGTCTTCTTTGGAGAAATGTTTATTTAGTTTTTTGGCCCATTTCTTTGATTGGGTCACTTAGTTTTCTGGAATTGAGCTGCAGGAGCTACTTGTATA
Source organism: Moschus berezovskii (assembly GCF_049115385.1). NCBI lineage: Eukaryota > Metazoa > Chordata > Mammalia > Artiodactyla > Moschidae > Moschus > Moschus berezovskii. The sequence continues at coordinate 6,197,302 of NC_142469.1, forward strand.
TTTTGGAGATTAATCCTTTATCAGTTGCTTCATTTGCTATTATTTTCTCCCATTCTGAAGGCTGTCTTTTCACCTTGCTCATAGTTTCCTTTGCTGTGCAGAAGCTTTTGATTTTAATTAGGTCCCATTTGTTTATTTTTGCTTTTATTTCCAATATTCTGGGAAGTGGGTCATGGAGGATCCTGCTGTGATTTATGTCAGAGAGTGTTTTGCCTACGTTCTACTCTAGGAGTTTTATAGTATCTGGTCTTACATTTAGCTCTCTAATCCATTTTGAGTTTATTTTGGTGTATGGTGTTAGGAAGGGCTCTAGTTTCATTCTTTTACAAGTGGCTGACCAGTTTTCTCAGCACCACTTGTTAAACAGACTGTCTTTTCTCCATTTTATATTCTTGCCTCCTTTATCGAAGATAAGGTGTCCATAGGTGCATGGATTTATCTCTGGGCTTTCTATTTTGTTCCATTGATCTATATTTCTGTCTTTATGCCAGTACCATACTGTCTTGATGACTGTGGCTTTATAGTAGAGCCTGAAGTCTCGCAGGTTAATTCCTACAGTTCCATTCTTCTTCATCAAGTTTGCTTTGGCTATTCGAGCTTTTGTGTATTTCCATACAAATTGTGAGAATATTTGTTCTAGCTCTGTGAAAAATATCGTTGGTAGCTTGATAGGGATTGCATTGAATGTATAAATTACTTTGGGTAGTATAATCATTTTCACAATATTTATTCTTCCAATCCACGAACACGGTATATTTCTCCATCTATTAATGTCCTCTTTGATTACTGTCACTAGTGTTTTATAGTTTTCTATTTACAAATCTTTTGTTTCCTTAGGTAGATATATTCCTAAGTATTTAATTCTTTTCGTTGCAACAGTGAATGAAATAGTTTCCTTAATTTCTCTCTCTATTTTCTCATTATTAGTGTATAGGAATGCAAGGGATTTCTGTGTCTTGATTTAATATCCTGCAACTTTACTGTATTCATTGATTAGCTCTAGTATTTTTCTGGTATAATGTTTAGGGTTTTCTGTGTAGAGGATCATGTCATCAGCGAACAGTGAAAATTTTACTTCTTCTTTTCCAATTTATATTCCTTTTATGTCTTTTTCTGCTCTGATTGCTGTAGCTAAAACTTCCAAAACTATGTTAAATAGTAGTGGTGAGAGTGGGCACCCTTGTCTTGTTCCTGACTTTAGGGGAAATGCTTTCAATTTTTCAGAATTGAGGATAATGTTTGCTGTGGGTTTGTCATATATAGCTTTTATTATGTTGAGATATGTCGCTTCTATTCCCACTTTCTGGAGGGTTTTTATCATAAATGGATGTTGTATTTTGTCAAAGGCTTTCTCTGCATCTATTGAGATAATCATATGATTTTTATTTTTCAGTTTGTTACTGTGGTGTATTACGTTGATTGATTTGTGGATATTGAAGAATCCTTGCATTCCTGGGATAAAGCCCACTTGGTCATGATGTATGATCTTCTTAATGTGTTGTTGGATTCTGGTTGCTAAAATTTTGTTAAGAATTTTTGCATCTATGTTCATCAGTGATATTGGCCTGTAATTTTCTTTTTTTGTGGGGTCTCTACCAGGTTTTGGGATTAGGGTGATGGTGGCCTCATTGAATGAGTTTGGAAGTTTTCCTTCCTCAGCAATTTTCTGGAAGAGTTTGAGTAGAATAGGTGTTAGCTCTTCACTAAAGTTTTGGTAGAATTCAGCTGTGAAGCCCCCTGGACCTGGGCTTTTGTTTTCTGGAAGCTTTTCGATTACTTCCTCTATTTCCGTGCTTGTGATGGGTCTGTTCAGATTTTCTATTTCTTCCTGGTTCAGTTTTGGTAAGGTGTACTTTTCTAGGAATTTGTCCATTTCGTCCAAGTTATTCATTTTATTGCCATATAATTGCTGATAGTATTCTCTAATAATCCTTTGTATTTCTGTATTGTCAGCTGTGATCTCTCCATTTTCATTTCTAATTTTATTGATTTTGTTCTTCTCCCTTTGCTTCTTGATGAGTCTGGATAGTAGTTTGTCAATTTTATTTCCCTTCTCAAAGAACCAGCTTTTGGCTTTGTTGATTTTTGCTATGGTCTTTTTTGTTTCTTTTGCATTTATCTCTGCCCTAATTTTTACGATTTCTTTCCTTCTGCTAACCCTGGGGTTCTTCATTTCTTCCTTTTCTAGTTTCTTTAGATGTAGAGTTAGTTTATTTAGTTGACTTTTTTCTTGTTTCTTGAGGTGTGCCTCTATTGCTATGAACTTCCCCTTTAGCACTGCTTTAACAATGTCCCAGAGGTTTTGGGTTGTTGTGTTTTCATTTTCATTCATTTCTATGCATATTTTGATTTCTCTTTTGATTTCATCTATGATTTGTTCATTATTCAGCAGCGTGTTGTTCAGCCTCCATATGTTGGCATTTTTAATAGTTTTTCTCCTGTAATTGAGATATAATCTTACTGCATTGTGGTCAGAAAAGATGCTTGGAATGATTTCAATTTTTTTGAATTTACCAAGGCTAGATTCATGGCCCAGGATGTGATCTATCCTGGAAAATGTTCCGTGTGCACTTGAGAAAAAGGTGAAATTCATTGTTTTGGGGTGAAATGTCCTATAGATATCTATTAGGTCTAACTGGTCCATTGTATCATTTAAAGTTTGTGTTTTCTTGTTAATTTTCTGTTTAGTTGATCTATCCATAGTTGTAAGTGGGGTATTAAAGTCTCCCACTATTATTGCATTATTGTTAATTTCCCCTTTCATACTTGTTAGTAATGGTCTTACATATTGTGGTGCTCCTATGTTGGGCGCATAAATATTTATAATTGTTATATCTTCTTCTTGGATTGATCCTTTGATCATTATGTAGTTTCCGTCTTTGTCTCTTTTCACAGCCTTTGTTTTAAAATTTATTTTATCTGATATGAGTATTGCTACTCCTGCTTTCTTTTGGTCTCTATTTGCGTGGAATATATTTTTCCAGCCCTTCACTTTCAGTCTGTATGTGTCCCTCGATTTGAGGTGGGTCTCTTTTAGACAACATATATGGGGGTCTGTTTTTGTATCCATTCAGCCAGCCTTTGCCTTTTGGTTGGGGCATTCAACCCATTTACGTTTAAGGTGATTATTGATAAGTATGATCCCATTGCCATTTTCTTTATTGTTTTGGGTTCGAGTTTATATTCCCTTTCTGTGTTTCCAGTCTAGAGAAAATCCTTTAGTATTTTTTGGAGAACTGGTTTGGTGATGCTGAATTCTCTCAGCTTTTGCTTGTCTGTAAAGCTTTTGATTTCTCCTTCATATTTGAATGAGGTCCTTGCTGGGTACAGTAATCTGGGCTGTAGGTTATTTTCTTTCCTCACTTTAAGTATGTCTTGCCATTCCGTCCTGGCCTGAAGAGTTTCTGCTGAAAGATCAGCTGTTATCCTTATGGGGATCCCCTTGTGTGTTATTTGTTGTTTTTCCCTTGCTGCTTTTAACATTTTTCTTTGTGTTTGAGCTTTGTTAATTTGATTAATATGTGCCTTTGGGTATTTCGCCTTGGGTTTATCCTGTTAGGGACTCTCTGTGTTTCTTGGATTTGGGTGATTATTTCCTTCCCCATTTTAGGGAAATTTTCAACTATTATCTCCTCAAGTATTCTCTCATGGTCTTTCTTTTTGTCCTCTTCTTCTGTGACTCCTATGATTCGAATGTTGGGGCGTTTAATATTGTCCCATATGTCTCTAATATTGTCCTCATTTTTTAAAATTCTTTTTCCGTCTCTGTTTCATTTATTTCTACAATTCTATCTTCTAGCTCGCTTATCCTGTCTTCTGCCTCTGTTATTCTGCTGTTTGTGCCCTCGAGAGTGTTTCTGATCTCATCTATTGTATTATTCATTGTATATTGACTCTTTTTTATTTCCTCTAATTCCTTATTGAACATTTCTTCCATCTTCTCAATCCTTTTCTCCAGTTTATTTATCTGTAACTCCATTTTGCTTTCCAGATTTTGAATCATTTTCACAATTAAAATTCAAAATTCTTTATCGGGTAGGTTCCCTATATCTTCCTCTTTTGTTTGTGTTGGTGGGCATTTATCCTGTTCCTTTACTTGTTGGGTATTTCTCTGCCTCTTCATCTTGCTTATATTGCTGTGTTCAGGGTGGCCTTTCTGTCTTCTGACAGTTTGTGGAGTTCTCTTTATTATGTAGTTACCTCGTTTTGTGTGGGGTTGGATGGGTGACTTGTCAAGGTTCCCTGTTTAGGAAAGCTTGAGTCGATGTTCTGGTGGGTAGAGCTGGATTTCTTCTCTCTGTAGTGCAAGGAAGTGTCCAGTAATGAGTCTGAGATGTCAGTGGGTTTGGGGTGGCTTTGGGCAGCCTGTATATTGAAGCTCAGTGCTATTCTCCTGTGTTGCTGGATAGCTTGCGTAGTATGTCTTTCACTGAAACTTGTTGACCCTTGGGTGGTGCCTGGTTTCAGTGTATGTATGGAGGCATTTGATGAGTACCTATCAATTAATGTTCTCTGGAACAGGAGATCTCTGGTGTTCTTAAGCCTCTGCCTCTGGTTTTCAGTCTTATTCTTGCAGGAGGCTCAAGGCTTCTCCCTCTGTTACTTCCAAGGCAGTTCCTTCTGTTGAAAAAGCTCTTCTGTTTTCTGGTCTCCTCAGTGTCCAATTCCCGTCCTGAAACCAGGATGCGGTGATGGACACTTTTTTTTCCCCCCCTGCTCACCTATTCAGTCCTGAAATGGGGAGGGAGGAACAGCTAACAAATATCTCTGGTGTCTGTGGGGAGTGCTTGTGGTGTCTCGGCTACACTGGGAATGCTTTCCCAGTTTATGCTGTTTAGGATTTAGTTTGCTCTGCTTCGAGCTGTCCGCAGCTGGCGCTGGGTTGCATGCACTTCCCAGGTCTGAGCGACTCAGATTCAGGTCCTCGGGTACTCGACAAAGGCGCAGACTTGGCTGGGCCTGCGTTTTGTGCCTTCCCAGGTCCTAGCAGTTCAGGTGACCAGGCGTTTGGCGAGCGCAGTCTCTGCGACTTATCGCCTTCCCGGTCCCTCCTGCTCGGTTTTCTGGGAGTACAACTGGCACACTTTCTCAGGCGGATATCGACCGGCCCAAACCCAAGAAGTCCTGGTCAGCAAGGAAGCCTGCCTGCAGCTTGGCACGGGAAGCCTCTCTGGGGCCGTGGCTGCCCCAGCCCAGGCTCTGGCTGCCCTCCCCGCCCGCTGTTGGCAGGGGCTGGGGGAAGGGCCGCCCGCTGCCATCTGGCTCCGCTCAGCGCCCCGTTCGGTGGGCGGGGCTGGTAGAGTCCTAGCTTGGGGCTTTTCCCAGCCCTCTCACCCTTCAGCTGCAACCTCTGCTCTGGTATCTTAAGTTCGAGCCCTCAGTTTGCTCTGGGGCGTTCAAGCCCAGTTCTCCCTCTAAGCACACAGCCATTCTCCCACTAAGCGCCACTGCTGGTTCTCCCTCTAAGCACCGCTACTGGCGCCTCCCTGCCCAGCCCTCACTTGTTAGTGGGGGACGCAGGCGTCTGCGCTGCTTCTCTGCTGAGTGTTTCCTCTGGGCACTTAGTCTGTGAGTTTTAATTATTTATGTCCTTTGTCTCCCAGTTATGCGGCCCTCTGAGGTTCCAATCACCAGTGTTTCCAGGTGTTTGGAAACTTCTCTCTCTTTTTTTTTTTTAAGCCTCCCTTCCCGGCACGGAGCTCCGTCCCTCCCTCTTTTGTCTCTTGTTTTATCTTTTTATCTATTTCCTACCTCTTTTGTCGACTATGGGCTGCTTTTCTGAGTGCCTGATGTCCTCTGCCGGTATTCAGAAGTTTTTTTGTGGGATTTACTCAGCGTTCAAATGTTCTTTTGTTGATTTTGTGGGGGAGAAAGTGGCCGCCCCGTCCTATTCCTCCTCCATCTTCCCGTGCTCCCATCCGATCATTTGATTTAAATCCACACATTCTCATCCATTTGAAGTTGGTGATGGACAGGGAGGCCTGGCGTGCTGCGATTCATGGGGTCTCAGAGTCAGACACGACTGAGCGACTGAACTGAACTGAACTGAACTGATTCCTAAAATGCCAGTGTTTACTCTGGCCATCTCCTGTGTGTCCACTTTCAACTTAGTTTCATTCATGGACCTAACATTTCAGGTTCCTATGCAGTATTGTTCTTTACAGCATCAGACTTTACTTTTACAACTAGACCCATTCTAATCAGGGCATCATCTCAGCTTTGACTCAATCTCTTCATTCTTTCTGGAGCTATTTCTCTGCTCTTCTCCAGTAGCATACCGGACACCTGCTGACCTGGGATGTTCATCATTCAGTGTTATATCTCTTTTCCTTTTCACACTGTTCATGGGGTTCTCTCAGCAAGAATTCTGAAGTGATTTGCATTCCCTTCTCCAGTGGACCACGTTTTGTAGTAAAATTACTGTATTTTAAGTGTAAAACTATTTTTGGAGCATGTGAAATAAAAAAGCAGAAAGTGATCTATAGTGGAATGAAAATTAAGTTAAAATCAGATTTACTTTTTTCAACAGCAGCATTATGCCGGACATAAATTAAATATATAAACTTCAGAAAATTTCCAGTATTAATGAAAGAGAGAAAATGTGAGAATATTTTATACCAAGCAAAATATGCTTTCCTTTATAAAAGGCCCAGATCTATGATTATGAATGCACAGTAATGAAAGGATTATTATTTCCAGAGCCCTCCCTGAGGAATATCTCAGACTCAGCATCATACCACCAAAATCTCAACATAAGGATAGGTGGTAAACATGATAAATGTATTTACTTTTAGGAATAAAGTAAATAAAGGATAAGAATGAATGTGCATTTTATGGACTATCAATAGACCCAGGGTATAAAGATATTACACAGAAAATTAGAGGAGAATAATGAAAGCTCATGAACAAAAAGTAAAATGTTGTCCACAATTGAGTTGATCATGGATATTTTATTCATATTTTTCTTCTGATATTTTATGTTTATACTCTACTCGTCATACTCAGTCATGTCCAACTCTTTGTCACCCAGTGGACTTTAGCCTGCCAGACTCCACTGTTCATGGGATTCTCCAGGCAAGAATAATGGAATTGGTTGCCATTTCCTTCTCCTTTATGTGTATACTGTGAGTTAAAGTAAACTCGTAATATTGAGAAATTATGGCTTTTTTTATCCCTTGTGTTGTTGAGAATAGGATATTAATATGAAAGAAAGGACATGCAGACACTATAAAGCAGATGTTAAGCATAAGATTCAATGCTGAATTTGAATTTATAGTTCCAGAAGGAAGGAATGGGGAAGTTGAATTTTGCCAGAGGTTTAAAAGTGCATTTTAAAAATGAGCACAAGTAAACAATGGTATCTAGGAATACACAATTGAATGATAAAAATGTGAAATTAAAAAATGTAAGCACATGATTCTGTAAAAGACAGGAGAGTGTTAATTTTGTAGTGAGAGAGAGTTCACGATGATGCAGTGGGAAGGTCTTCTGGGATAATTGGTAAATTTCAATTCTAACTGGGTGGTGGTTATCAGGATGTGTTACCTTGTTCACTGTATAGTAATAAATTGAGATATATATGTATTACATGTCATTTAATATATTATAACAATAAAAAAATAAAGTTCTTTTCAAACTCTGAAAACCAAATGAAATGAAAGACTGAAAGACATTATGTATGTATTGAGAAATTGCTCCTTAATTGAACTTTTTTTTTTAAGCCAGCACAGGAGTCTTAGGATCACGGCAGATGCAGCACTAACATTTTCCCCCGATTTGACATATTGCATCTCAGAAATGACTTTTCTGCTTGAATCTCACACAGCCCTGCCCTTTGTGCTCCCTGGCCATGTCCACTTCTGCTCAAGGCTGAAGGGAGACCTTGGAAGAACTATGGGGTAAACTGTTATTAAATACAATCATCTTTTAGTGGTTACTGCAGAGAAAATGTTTAGCAGTTTTACAAACACATTGTTGTATTTTGATTTCCATTCTCAGGTTGCATTTCAACCAAGAGTGTATAATTCCCACCGGGAGCACAGATTGTATTATTTCTGAGCAGTGACAAGGTGGTGGGCTCAAAATTGGAGAAAAATAGTGTAGCAACAGCAAAGAGAGTGTCAGATGGTCAGAAAACCACACACACACACACAGAGAAGTGGTTTGGGGCGCTAACTAGCTACTGTAGAGATTTTAAGAGAGAAGTTTTTAGGAATATGATTGACTTCCATAACAGGTAAAGATACACTTTAATTTCAGAAGAAAAATATGACCAAGTAGACGGATGTGTGCTTACCAAACATACTGGTGGGACCTTAGGGCATATGAAAACAAAACAAAATAAAAATATTCAGACAAAATTATTCTAATAACTAAGACCCTTGGGCTGAGAGTTTCAGCAATTTCTTTATGGAGGAACAAGCTAAAGTGGTATTAAAATCACATGATAGCAAATAATCACTGTGCATATTTATACTAAAAACAACTGCCTAAAAAATGTATATAATTTTCATTTCATGTTATGGGTTTTTACCCAATCATCTTGTTTTGTTCAGTATATCTGTCAGAAGGATTAGAAGTGGCATACATGAGCTCCTAGACACTGTTTTAAATCTTCTTGTCTCTCTTATACTATCTTTGTATCCCACCAGGAGTTTGAGACCATTTGTTGAAAACCAAGGATTTAATAATCTACCCACTTCTACAATTCAACAATTGCATGATTTAGCAAGACACTGTCTACATGAATTCTTGTGCATTAGTTTTAATATCACCATCAGCTTAACATGAAATTAAAAAAAAAAAAACCTTCACATTTTGAAAGTAGTAAATATTGTTTGGATGAAAGTTTCTGTCTATACATTTTAACTACCATTTATGTAATTCAATACTGCTAACAGTTAATAATTTATGTTTTTTTTTAAGTGGTCGATTTACTAAAATATTTTTATGAGAAAAATAGAGAAGAAAACATATTATCTCTGAGGAAATACAACTTAACTACTGTTTAAATGAACTCAGAGGATTATACTCTTAGATGTATACAGTACATTTTCTAAATGTTATTGTGTATTTGTTTTAATTCAAAAGTTTCTTGTGATTCTACCTGCTGAGAACATTAGTTGCTGTGTGTCTATGATGTATGCTTATAAAAACACATGGGGAGGTAGAATCTGAGTTATCTATAGTCTAATATTCATAATGAGAATCATATAAATTCTTGGAGAACTGTTAACCCCTCACATCTAACCTCTAGAGAATTGAAATTTCATTTGAAATGAAAATTCATTTGATAGGCCTAAAATATATGAATGACTGGTTATTTATCTGGCAGGTAACTATAGTGAAATCACACACTTCAATTTTTACAGGGCTTGGAAGCACATTAATCAATGTTTACTGCAGTTTTTATCTGACAGAGAAGAAAATCAAACATTAAAACAATAAATCATGTTGGATTTGAGGAAACAAAGTTACCTTACAGACCAAGTGACAACTACATAATTTAACTGTGAGAAGTTGATAACACCACATTTTATTTTTGCTAGACAGCTTTAAAGGTAGGGATAATAGATCATAACTGTGATTTATATAAATTCTCAAAAGAAACATGTTTATAAAACTTTGGAATAAATTCAGAAATACATGGTATTTTTGTGGCGGTGTTTTAAGAATTTCATTTTTTTTTCTTGCTACATAAAATTAGGTGAAAATGAAGTCAATTATTTTTATTTTATATTTATGTTGTATTTTAAAAACACCAATTATAAAGTACTATTTTTCTTTTCTCTTACAGATGGAGTGAGTAATGATGAAAAAAGGAACATCTGAGTCAAAATTGCATATGTTTCACTATAGGCAAGTAATTTACTCCTACGATCACTGAGTATGCACAGGTCTCATATATTGCTAAATGATATAATATTAGGTCTTGTTAGTATACCCTTAATATAATATGGCTTATTTGCTATCAATAAGTCATTATTAATTCCCAAATTTTTAAAATATTATCTTTGTGATTGAACAAAAATAAAAATAAAAACCTGTACAAAACAGGTAAAATAGAATGAAACACTTCCAATCTCACACATAAGCTTACATAGAACTTCTTTTACACAATCGTATAAAACACTTCAGAAGAAAAGTCCAGTCACTTTTTTCCCCATAGAAAAGTGTTTTCTTTTACAGACAATAGTAAATAATATTGTCTACAATGAATCAAATCTTTACAGTGTGTAACATATCACTCTAATTGTTTCAAAGATATTCTCTATTTGTACATCTAAACAGGTGTGTAAATATCTATTTGGGAGATGGGAAATAAAGAGTCAGAGAACTAGATCACTGCCTCAGAAGTACATGCCTAGAAAGCAATGAAGTTGTGGTTCGGGTTTAGTTTGTCTGAATCCAGATTTTGTGGGAATTAGCCTCTCCACTGTTAGAGTGAATTGCTAATCTGCCAGTATTCTTCCTTTAGGGATGTCCTGGATAGGAGGTGTGCTGGTACACTTGTGGAAACAGGAACCTGGAAATTAGTGGGCTAGGTATGGAAGAGAGATAGCTATTGGCAGCATCTGAATGAACAGATGTTCATTGAAACTAACTACCGGAAATGGGTCTCCCCATCCACGATTCAATTCCCAGATAATCAGACTACTGTTTGGGGCTCACCTCCAAACCAGGCAGTAAAGTTAACTGGAAGTAGGAGTCAGGAGACAAGAGCCTTAGAAGGAAGAATAGTCGCATAATCTACATTAAACTGGGGTAGATGTATCAGGGAGGATACAGGTCACCCATACTCATTGATTAATGCAAATTATGACAGGTGTAGAGCAGAGTCTCACACTTCCCTTCAGCATCCCAGGTACCACTAACACTAGGATCCAGTAGCCTTGGGTCTGGGTGTGAGCATACCTACAGGTGACTGATACGTATTACAATCAATTCTGTGTGGTCATAAGTTCTGCAAAATGCCATTTTCACTAAGGTCCACATTCATAGTCATAGAATGTATTTCCAAGATAACTGCTTCAATTGAGGTCTTAGTCTGTCACCCTTAAAGAAAGAGAAACCAAGAGGAGGTAAAATATTCAAATCAGTGCTATTGGTTGCATTAGTAGTCTGATTTAACCAGCCAAATTTACCACGCACAGAAGAAACTGTTCTAGGTTTATAATAAAACACATAATATAAAGGGGAAAAAATGTAAGAGTAGCTAATACAAGTCCATGGAAAAATTATTCGTTAAATTGACAATTAGGGGTAAAACATGATTTTTTTTTTTTTAATTTCAAAGAGAATTTCAACTTAATTTTCTTAATGATTTTTCAAACAAAGTTAATTTGAAATAAAAAATAGCACTGACATTCTATTAGGGGAGTGGCTTGTTGAAAAAAACTTTTTCTTAGATGGGGTTGTATTCTTTTATAGGTTAATGCCACATAGATAACAATCTTATTAGCAAATTTTTCCACTAAATGTCACAACAATAATGGCAGTTATTTTTAATTCCTTAATTTCACCTTGAAGTGTTTACAGAAGGTTTAAAAATGTGTCATTTTATGTTTACAAGAGCGCAACCTCAAAATAATTTTTGAATACTTTAAAATAATTTTAATGTCTCTAAAAAACAATAAATAGGATGCTCCCTCAAATGATTCCAATTGTTGTACTTTCCCTCACAATTAAATAAGAAATGCTTAATATTCACAGATGAAAAACTATCAGAATATTATGCTATCAGACGTCCTGTAAATAAGACACTCCTGTTAATTTATGACCAACTGGGAAAGTGGCATTACTGACCATAATTGACTATCTCTTTTCTATTTTGTGAAGCCCAGAGATTTTTTAATGCAGTATGCTACTGAAGAGGCTGACTTAATTTAGTTTTTGAAATCTAAACAGCCTTAGTTCAGTTCAGTTCAGTTCAGTCGCTCAGTCGTGTCCAAATCTCCGCGACCCCATGAATCACAGCACGCCAGGCCTCCCTATCCATCACTAACTCCCTGAGTTCACTCAAACTCATGTCCACAGAGTCGGTGATGCCATCCAGCCATCTCATTCTGTGTCGTCCCCTTCTCCTCCCGCCCCCAATCCTTCCCAGCATCAGAGTCTTTTCCAGTGAGTCAACTCGTCTCATGAGGTGGCCAAAGTATTGCAGTTTCAGCTTTAGCATCAGTCCTTCCAATGAACACCCAGGATCGATCTCCCTTACCATGGACTGGTTGGATCTCCTTGCGGTACAAGGGACTCTCAAGAGTCTTCTCCAACACAACAGTTCAAAAGCATCAATTCTTCGGCGATCAGCTTTCTTCACAGTGCAACTTTCACATCCATACATGACCAGCCTTAAGCATTCTAGAAACCCAACATAATTATTTTTTCAGCATGCACTTGATGTTGTGATTAAACTTGGAATTTTATTCCATGCTGTCATTTTATCATTTATTTGTAAACAAATTTAAAAAATGAGAATAGTAACTGGATAGAAATATTAGAATATATATTAAATAAAGATTAACTTTTTAGGCCATCTTTCTTAATTTAAGATATTTTCCCTACAGCTCAGTTCTTGAGAAAGATATATAATACAACAAGGTAGGAGATGCAGAAACAAAGCAAGTTTGCCAGGAAGGAAAATAGTTTTTAATTGACACCATGGAAACAAACTGGAGATTCAGGAAGTGTGACTAATATGTGATATTTAACTTGACTTCAGCCAAGTGTGGAGTGATTGAAACCCAAAGCAATAATCATGTTGTTTGCATAATGCATGCAAAGTGGAGTAATAGATATAGTATATCTATTTGTATAGATTATAAATAACCAAGAGTGCTTGGTTATTTCAATTGACTCAGATTTGGAGAAGATTATTGAAGAGCAATAATACTTGGACAGCAAAGAGATCTAACCAGTCTATCTTAAAGGAGATCAGTCCTGAATATTCATTGGAAGGACTGATTCTGAATCTGAAACAAATACTTTGGCCACCGGATGTGAACAACTGAGTCATTTGGAAAGACCCTAATGCTGGAAAAGATTGAAGGTGGCAGGAGAAGGGGACGGCAGAGGATGAGATGGTTGGATGGCATCACCAACTCACTGAATATGAGTTTGCATAAGCTCTGGGAGTTGGTGATGGACAGGGAGGCCTTGTGTGCTGCAGTCCATGGGGTCGCAAAGAGTCGGACACGAATGAGCGACTGAACTAAACTGAAAGGGAGAGATTAATCCAAGTGAATGCAGCGTTTGTGAGAATAGCAAGGAAAGATAAGAAGACCTTCTTAAATGAAGGATGAAAAGAAATAGTGAAAAGCAATAGAATGGGAAAATTTAGAGATCACTTCAAGAAAATTGGAAATATCAAGGGAACATTTCATGCAAAGATGGGCATGATAAAGGACAGAAATGATAAGGAACTAAAAGAAGCAAAAAGGTTTAAAAAGAGGTGGCAAGAATAACTATAAGAAAAGGATAATTACCTAAAGATAATAACAATGGACTTGTCAGTCATCTAGAGCCAGATATCCTGTGGAGGGAAGACAAGTGGACCTTCAGTTCAGTTCAGTTCAGTTCAGACGCTCAGTCGTGTCCGACTCTCCGCGACCCCATGAATCACAGCACGCCAGGCCTCCCTGTCCATCACCAACTCCCGGAGTACACTCAAACTCATGTCCACAGAGTCGGTGATGCCATCCAGCCATCTCATTCTCCGTCGTCCCCTTCTCTTCCCGCCCCCAACATTCCCAGCATCAGAGTCTTTTCCAGTGAGTCAACTCGAAGCATGAGGTGGCCAAAGTATTGCAGTTTCAGCTTTAGCATCAGTCCTTCCAATGAACACCCAGGATTGATCTCCTTTAGAATGGACTGGTTGGATCTCCTTGCAGTATAAGGGAATCTCAAGAGTCTTCTCCAACACAACAGTTCAAAAGCATCGATTCTTCGGCGATCAGGTTTCTTCACAGTCCAACTCTCACATCCATACATGACCACGGGAAAAACCATTGCCTTGATTAGACGGACCTTGGTTGGCAAAGTAATGTCTCTGCTTTTTAATATACTATCAAGGTTGGTCATAACTTTCCTTTCCAGTAATCAGCATCTGCAGTGATTTTGGAGCCCCAAAAAATAAAGTCTGACACTGTTTCCACTGTTCTTCCATCTATTTCCCATGAAGTGATTGGACCAGATGCCATGATCTTTGTTTTCTGAATGTTGAGCTTCAGGCCAACCTTTTCACTCTCCTCTTTCACTTTCATCAAGAGGCTTTTGAGTTCCTCTTCATTTTCTGCCATAAGGGTAGTGTCATCTGCATATCTGAGGTTATTGATATTTCTCCCAGCAATCTTGATTCCAGCTTGTGCTTCTTCCAGCCCAGCATTCCTCATGATGTACTCTGCATATAAGTTAAATAAGCAGGGTGACAATATACAACCTTGACATACTCCTTTTCCTATTTGGAACCAGTTGTTCCATGTCCAGATCTAACTGTTGCTTCCTGACCTGCATACAGGTTTCTCAAGAGGCAGGTCAGGTGGTCTGGGATTCCCATCTCTTTCAGAATGTTCCACAGTTTCTTGGGATCCACACAGTCAAAGGCTTTGGCATAGTCAATGAAGCAGAAATAGATGTTTTTTCTGAAACTCTCTTGCTTTCTCCATGATCCAGCGGATGTTGGCAATTTGATCTCTGGTGCCTCTGCCTTTTCTAAAACCTGCTTGAACATCTGGGAGTTCACGGTTTACATACTGCTGAAGCCTGGCTTGGAGAATTTTCAGCATGAATTTACTAGAGTGTGAGATGAGTGCAATTGTGCGGTAGTTTGAGCATTCCTTGGCATTGCCTTTCTTTGGGATTGGAATGAAGGCTGACCTCTTCCAGTCCTGTGGCCACTGCTGAGTTTTCCAAATCTGCTGGCATATTGAGTGCAGCACTTTCACAGAATCATCTTTCAAGATTTGAAATAGTTCAACTGGAATTCCATCACCTCCACTAGCTTTGTTAGTAGTGATGCTTTCTAAGGCCCACTTGACTTCACATTCCAAGATGTCTTGCTCTAGGTCAGTGACAACGTTATCGTGACTATCTTGGTCGTGAAGATCTTTTTTGTACAGTTCTTCTGTGTATTCCTGCCACCTCTTCTTAATATCTTCTGCTTCTGTTAGGACCATACCATTTCTGTCCTTTATTGAGCCCATCTTTGCATGAAATATTCCCTTGGAATCTCTAATTTTCTTGAAGAGGTCTCTTGTTTTTCCTATTCTGTTGTTTTCCTCTATTTCTTTGCATTGATCACTGAGGAAGTCTTTCTTATCTCTCCTTGCTATTCTTTGGAACTCTGCATTCAGATGCTCATATCTTTCCTTTTCTCCTTTGCTTTTCGCCTCTCTTCTTTTCACAGCTATTTGTAAGGCCTCCTCAGACAGCCATTTCGCTTTTTTGCATTTCTTTTCCATGGGGATGGTCTTGGCCCCTGTCTCCTGTACAATGTCACGAACCTCCGTCCAGAGTTCATCAGGCACTCTATCAATCAGATCTAGTCCCTTTAATCTATTTCTCACTTCCACTGTATATTCATAAGGAATTTGAGTTAGGTCATATCTGAATGGTCGAGTGGTTTTCCCTACTTTCTTCAATTTCAGTCTGAATTTGGCAATAAGGAGTTCATGATCTGAGCCACAGTCAGCTCCTGGTCTTGTTTTCGCTAACTGTATACAGCTTCTCAATATTTGGCTTCAAAGATTATAATCAATCTGATTTCGGTGTTGACCATCTGGTGATGTCCATGTGTAGAGTCTTTTCTTGTGTTGTTGATAGACGGTGTTTACTATGACCAGTGCATTCTCTTGACAAAACTCTATTAGGCTTTGCCCTGCTTCATTCTATGCTCCAAGGCCAAATTTGCCTGTTACTCCAGGTGTTTCTTGACTTCCTACTTTTGCATTCCAGTCCCGTAAAATGAAAAGGACATCTGTTTTGGGTGTTAGTTCTAAAAGGTCTTGTAGGTCTTCATAGAACCGATTAACTTCGGCTTCTTCAGCTTTACTGGTTGGGGCATAGGCCTGGATTACTGTAATATTGAATGGCTTCCCTTGGAAACGAACAGAAATCATTCTGTCATTTTTAAGATTGCATCCAAGTACTGCATTTCGGACTCTTTTGTTGACCATGATGGCTACTCCATTTCTTCTAAGGGATTCTTGCCCACAGTAGTAGGTATAATGGTCATCTGAGTTAAATTCACCCATTCCAGTCCATTTTAGTTCACTGATTCCTAGAATGTCGACGTTCACTCTTGCCATCTCCTGTTTGACCACTTCCAATTTGCCTTGATTCATGGACCTAACATTCCAGGTTCCTATGCAATATTGCTCTTTACATCACCGGACCTGGCTGCTATCACTGGTCTCATCTACAACTGGGTATTTGTTTTGCTTTTGTTCCATCCCTTTATTCCTTCTATAGTTATTTCTCCACTGAGCTCCAGTAGCATACTGGGCACCTACCGACCTGGGGAATTCCTCATTCATTATCCTCTCATTTTGCCCTTTGTTACTGCTCATGGGGTTCTCAAGGCAAGTATACTGAAGTGGTTTGCCATTCCCTTCTACAGCGGTCCACATTCGGCTGTGGTCCATGTGATCAGATCGGCTAGTTTCTTGTGATTACGATTTCAGTTTGTCTGCCCTCTGATGCCCCCTAGCAATACCTACTGTCTTATTTGGTTTTCTCTTACCTTGGTCTTGGAAAATCTCTTCACAGCCGCTCCAGCAAAGTGCAGCAGCTGTACCTTACCTTGGACGAGGGGTATCTCCTCAAGGCCGCCCCTCCTGACCTTGAACGCGGAGTAGCTCCTCTCGGGCGCCAGCCCTGGCCTCAGGCGTGGGGTAGCTCCTCACTGCCACACCTCTTTGCGTGGTTCGTTGCGCTGGGGCTGGCGTCTCTCCTGTCACGTCTGCGCCGCCGGGGCCGGCGTCTCTCGCGTCAGGAAACATTATTATCAACAAAGGTAGTTGATGTGATGGAATTCTAGCTGAGTTATTTAAAATACTAAATGATAATGCTCTTAAAGTGTTTCACTCAATAGATTAGTAAATGTGGAAAATTCAGCAATAACCACAGGACTGGAAAAGGTCAGTTTTCTTTCCAGCCTAAAAGAAGGATAATATCACAGAATATTCAAACAACTGCAAAACTGTGCTCATGTCACATTATAGTAAGTTTACGCTCAAAATCCTTCAAGCTTGGCTTCAGCAGTACAGGAACTGAGAATTTCCAGATGTACAAGCTGTGTTTTAAGAGGCAGAGGAAACAGATATCAAGTTGCCAATATTTGTTGAATCACAGAGAAAGTAAGGGGGTTCCAGAAAAATGGGTGTTTCTTCTTCATTGACTATGCTAAAACCTTTGAATGTGTGGATCACAAAAACCTATGGAAAATTCTTAAAGGATATCAATACCAGACCACCTCATCTATCTCCTGAGAAACCTGTGTGCAGGTCTAGAAGCAACAGTTAGAACCAGACATGGAACAACCAACAGGTCTAAAATTCACAAAGAAGTATAGCAAAGCTGTATATTAGCATCCTGCTTATTTAACTTCTATGCGGAATATGTCATGGAAAATTCTAGATTGGATGAATGGCAAGCTGAAATCAAGATTGCTGGGAGTAATAAAACTCAGTTATGCAGATGATATGACGCTAATGGCAGAAAGTGAAGAGGAACTAAAGAATCTCTTGAGGATAGTGAAAGAGGAGAGTGAAAAAGCTGGCTTAAAACTCAGCATTCAAAAAACTAAAATCGTGGCATCCAGTCCCATCTTTCCATGGCAAATAGAAGAAAGGGGAAAAAAATGGAAGCAAAGATAGAGTCTCTTTTTCCCCCCTTGGGCTCCAAAATCACTGAAGATGGTGACTGGAGCCATGAAATTAAAATATGCTTGCTCCTTGGAAGCAAAAACTTGACAAACCTAGACAATGTATTAAAAAACAGATAGATGACTCTGCCAACAAAAGTTCTGATAGTCAAAGCTGTGGTTTTCCCAGTCATAATGTATGGATGTGAAAGTAGAGTCCATAAGGAAGGCCAAGCACTGAAGAATTAATGTTTTTGAACTGTGGTGCTGGAGAAGACTCTTGAGAGTCCCTTGAACAGCAAGGAGATAAAACAATTCCATCATAAAGGAAATCAATTCTGAATATGCATTGGAAGGGCTGATGCTGAAGCTGAAGTTCTAATACTTTGACCACCTGATGCCAAGAGCCTACTCATTGGAAAGGACTCTGATACTGGCAAAAATGGTGGGAAGGAGAAGAGAGCAACAGAAGATGAGATAGCTACATGGCATCACCCACTCAATGGACATAATTTTGAGCTAACCCTGGGAGATATGGAGCACAGAGGAGCCTCACACACCACAGTCCATGGTGTGACAAACAGTTGGACACAACTTAGGAGTTGAACAACAACACAATTTAAAACTGATCAATTTTAGTTACTCATAACTTTTAATATATTTTGATAACCTGAAGTATGTAAATCTAAAATTCTTAAATTTTACAGAATGTGAATACAGATCAAACAAGTCCAGTGAAAAAATAGCATTCAAATTAAGGTGCCCTGTAAATACAAAATACATATTCAATTTCAAAGACTAACTAGAAAACAATGAAGACAATTATAATAATGGTATAATATTGATTATATGTAAAATAGTATTTTGAATATTCTGGGTTAATTAATCTTATGGCACTTATGTTCTCAGTCATGTCTGACTCCTTGTGATCCCATGGACTGTAACCTACCAGGCTCCTCTGTCTATGGAATTTTCAAGGCAAGAATACTGGAGTAAGTTTCTGTTTCCTATGCTACTTAATCTTTCCAACCCAAGGACTGAACCCAGGCCTCCTGCATTGCAGGCTGTCTCCTGCATTGGCAGGCAGATTCTTAGCACTAAGCCACTTGGGTAGACCAAAATGAGGTAATATTAAGTTTGATTATTTTCATTTTAACATTTTACTGTAATTCTTTAAACTATCAGAATTGTATATGTGTCAAATAATATTTTTGTCAGACAGCAAAAATAGAGAATAGAAATCTGCAAAGAATTGAATTAAAATACATTATTAAGAATGAAAGGAGTATGTCAAGGCTGTATAATGTCACCCTACTTATTTAACTTATATGCAGAGTATATCATGATAAATGCTCGGCTGGATGAAACCCAAGCTGGAATCAAGATTGCCAGGAGAAATATCAATAACTTCAGATATGCAGATGACACAACCCTTATGGCAGAAAATGAAGAAGAACTAAAGAGTCACTTGATGAAAATGAAAGAGGAGAGCGAAAAAGTTGGCTTAAAGCTCAACATTCAGAAAACTAAAATCATGGCATCTGGTCCCATCACTTCATGGCATATAGATGGGGAAACTGTGGAAACAGTGGCTGACTTAATTTTCCTGGGCTCCAAAATCACTGCAGATGGTGACTGCAGCCATGGAATTAAAAGAAGCTTACTCCTTAAAAGGAAAGTTATGACCAACCTAGACAGCATATTAAAAAGCAGAGACATTATTTGCTGACAAAGGTCCATCTAATCAAGGCTATGGCTTTTCTAGTAGTCATGTATGGATGTGAGAGTTGGACTATAAAGAAAGCTGAGCACCGAAGAATTCATGCTTTTGAACTGTGGTGTTGGAGAAGACCCTTGAGAGTCCCTTGGACTGCAAAGAGATCCAACCAGTCCATCCTAAAGGAAATCAGTCCTGAGTGTTCAGTGGAAGGACTGATGTTGAAGCTGAAACTCCAATACTTTCGCCACCTGATGTGAAGAAGACTCATTTCGAAAGACCCTAATGCTGGGAAAGATTGAAGGCGGGGGAGAAGGGGACAACAGAAGATGAGATGGTTGGATGGCATCAACAACTGGATGGATATGAGTTTGAGTGAACTCTGGGAGTTGGTGATGGACAGGCAGGTCTGGCGTGCTGCAGTCCATGGGGTCTCAAAGAGTCAGACACGACTGGGTGACTGAACTGAACTGATTCTAAAATATTACCTTGTTTACTTGTATTTTTCTCTTATATATCTACTTATCCCCTCTTTTTCTTCACACCCCTTCTCAAAAAATAATTCTGCATTGTTAGTAACCCATAGTATCATTTTGATGGTTGTAAAAAGGCATATTTGAAACAACAGATAAAAGAGAAAGGGAAACATAGCTTAGACTTGTGTTTTGTCACTGTATATTGGTCTATTTTTATTCTTATAATTAAGAATGAATGGAAAATATGAAAAAGAGTTTTGAGAGCAAAGGGAGTAGTGAGCCCTCCACAGGCTGACAGACCATTTTTGCATTTGAACACGTTTTCTAAGTTGCACCAATACTACACTGATAATCACTTGTAGTCCTGGCCTGATC
This sequence comes from Moschus berezovskii, assembly GCF_049115385.1. Taxonomy (NCBI): domain Eukaryota; kingdom Metazoa; phylum Chordata; class Mammalia; order Artiodactyla; family Moschidae; genus Moschus; species Moschus berezovskii. Next base: position 6,217,730 of record NC_142469.1, read on the forward strand.
TGTGTGAAGCAATGAATTAAAAAATAAATTATTTTTTACAAGATGAGAAATGCTAGATTTATTGTTGTTACTATTTATTGATTTTTAAAACATAAGAAAGAAAAATATTAGCTAAGCCACAAAACTTTTAATAAATCTACAAATGACATATGCCATCTTGGAATGAATGGTGATATGTCTAATAGTTCAAAAAATATAAAATTTAGTGTCATTTGCTCTTTTTTTTAAATATTCACTGATAACTTTGTGTCACTGATTTTATTTGAAGTTTATAAACAACCTAGATCTTCCATCTACATTTACAAATCCATCTCTTATGCCACAAGCTGGTCTCACGGTTATCATTCTCAAATTCTTCCATTTAAATAGCAATGTGTAAGGTAGTGATCATAAAGAACTATTTTAAATGGTCAACGCATTTTGATTAAGTAATATTACTGAGTTGAAATTATAATAGCAGGGATATTTTATGTCCTTATTGTGTCTCAGTTGTCAAAATGATCATGTTATATATCTCAGTGTCTCATTACAGCAATAATTTTAGGAAAAGCTCTATCACTTTTACTTCAAAAGTAACAAAGGTAGTCTTAATGAGGACAAATAATCCAAGGCAACAGTGCGATAAGTCAGAGTCTTCATTCTTCCCATCCTTGCTTACAAGTTCATGCATTTAGCCATTAAGTCATAGTCACCAGTTGATAATTTTATTGTAAATTTATAATAAATAGTTTCATCCACAAAATATTAGTTATTATTTAAAACTCTTAATATTCCTTGATTATGTAAAAATCATTCAACAAACATCAGATTTACATTTGTTTTTGTCCTACGTTCAGTTAAAAAGTGGATAAAACTAATTAATTAGTATAAATATCACATAAAGAGAATTATCATAGAGCAGGCTTTTGCATTGTTTTCTTTGCATTTTCCAGTATGGTTTTACTGGCCAAATGATGTGTGCTTTAAAAAATAAATTTAATTATTTTTAATCAATATTTTCGTGTTAATCTTGAGATTGCTATGCATGTCTCGCCATTTCAAGAAGCTTAACATCTGGGAATATAAGGTTTCTTGTGTCAAGAACTGCTGAAAAACGTCTCTACTCCAGAATTTGACATTTTATGCTCCTCTAAATGTATTCTAATGCATGGTCACGCTATAAAATGACTATCATTAGTGCTGTCACAAGCCATGGCTGTGGGAAGACCATGACTAATGTCAAGCTATCAGTACTGACAGTGCAAGGTATATTCTCATAATTTCTCAAACTGACCATGGAACCAATTTCCCCTCATTCCTAAGTCATAAAACTTCACAATTACCCTGAGCTGATTAATAATGTATTACAGTTCTCACTCTCAATAAGAATTTAATCAGACCTATGTCTCACAGGAAGTTTGACAAGTAAACCACAAAATTATCCATATAAATGTCAAGATTTATTTGCCTTACATAAATAATCTAACCTAGTCAAGCATAGTTAATAATAAAATCGCTCTTCTGGAGATTACCATTCACCTGATTGTCATACCCATTTTGGTCTTATATCTCAACCTCTATAATGATAGAGGTTATGAATATGGGATACAAAAATTAACCAGTTTAGATGAATGATGTTCATTTTTATAATAAAAATATGGAACCATAAATACACACAATATTGTCTGTTACTGGTTTGTAATATTCCTAAAACAAAATTATTTCATGGCAGTGAGATAAATATTAAGAAAGAAAATATGATGAAAGTCATTTTAGTTATAGATAGGTCAGTCTGCCATCTTAGCCACAATCAAACTTCCACTTCAAGGACAGAATTTAAGAATAATTTCAAGTTGTTGTTCAGTCACTCAGTCGTGTCCAACTCTGCAACCCCATGGACTGCAGGATGCCAGGCTTCCCTGTCCTTCACTGTCTCCCAAAGTATGCTCAAAGTTTCAAATAAGAAATTATATATTAAGATATACTTTTAAGAAGAAACTGCACTGGAAAATAAACATAATCTTGACTCTACACTGCATTTTGCCCATATTCTGTAAATAAAATATATGTTATTTTGCTAATGAATGATATGTGTGATAAACAGTTTCTGAGTTCCTACAGCTTATTGTTAAATTATTCTCCTATTGTTCAGCTCATTGTTAAATAACTCTACCCATTTTTGACATTTCATTGTATTAGAACTGAAAAATACATGATTTCACCCATTATTACTATGTGAATTCTTAGTTGTATGGAAAAGGAACACATTTGTTTGCTAATTACATAAATATTTATCAATTAAAGAATTATGTAAGAATGTATTTTACTTGCTTTAGGAAGATTCATAGAGGTAAAGAGATAAACAGATAAAGAATAAACAAATGCAGATGAGATTTCAGAAAAAAAAAAAACATGTTGGTAGAAAATACTGGACTATCTTTCAAGCCTGCTAGTGAAGAATTTTAATATCTTCTGCCAATTTTTATATACCGTCTGTCTTAATAGAAACACATTGTTTACAGTAGCTTCCCTTCTGGGCATAAACAGACAAATCTATTGACACACTTCTGACAGCTCTGTTGAAACAGGGAACAGAACTACACTCATTTATTCAATTTCCACAGCATTAGACTCACAAAGCTTTAAAAGAAGAGGAAAAACATTTTTGAATAGCTAATTAGAAAATAATCCAAATTTTATAATTTAATAACTTTGTTAAGAAGAAGGAAAAAAAAAAGCAGTCCCCAAATAATGTCACTTATGCTAAAGTCCAATGACACCAAATCTAGTTTTAATACTGAGCCTAGTAGTAACTTGAACCTTCACAAGAAATGTACTCTTAATCAACTAGTATGGAATTTTCTGGTCAGCACCACTGAGGTAATTTGCCACATGGTCCTCTCCTTTTCGCTCACTCCCAGAGAATGGAAGAAGAGGCCATCTGCATCACAGAACTCTTGCAGGAACTTCCCTTGAAAAAGAAGACATCTTAACCGAAAATGGCCCCTTCTGTTCTCCTGCCAATTCCTTCCTCACCTCACTCATTTTCCTATAACAGTCTTTGCCTTTTTGTACCACTCCTCAGATTGCCTACTCTTCTAATTGCCACACAGGATATTTCCAATTCAGGAATCCTTGAATAAAGGCAATTAAATCTTCAAATTTACTCTGTTGATTTTTTTAACCTTTGTCGGATATATCAGTATGAATTAGCCAAATATTTGAATGTTTAGTTATGTAAAACAACCTATGTAACTTCTTTGGAATGTTTTTCCTTTTTTTTTTTTTCATAATAAACCTTCTCCATTTTTACTTCCCTAGGAGCACATTTGATTGGTCACTGAAATCTGTGCCTCTAGAATTGTAATTCCTAAGACCAAATAAATGAAACTGAGACACTATGGAGACCTCCCAGATACAAATCCTTCCCAAGTTCCCCATTTCTTGTTGTAGGACATAGGTTTCATTAAACCTCCTAGATGTTCCTGAATACCAAAGGACAGATTCAAACAGTTGCTAATCAGAGAAGTGAACAAACGTAGAAAAAGCGGGAGAAACAATAGTGCGACCTTGGGGCAGGATCCTGGTTCCTCCTCAAAGAATATGTATAAGAATATATTTGAGATCTTCCACAAGAACTAAGGGTCCCGACCTAGGTGGAGGTCTGTAGCTTCGTGCGGAGCACACATTCCTAGAGCACTGATCGATTACCTTCCCGTGAGTCAGTCGAAAGAAAGGCACACACCTTTCCATGTTTCCTCCTTGCCTGGTTCTCAGATAAACTTTTTTTTATTTTTCGCTCCAAACTCTGCCATTAGCTTGTTTGGCCTCACTCAGTGTTGGACACGTGAACTTGTGTTTGATAATATAAACTCTCTTCTTATTTGCCTCCTTCTCCTTTTCTTGGTGAACTCTTCTAAGACACACAGCTAGTGCCAGGAAATAGATTGATGGTGTGTGGGCAAAACCCACATGCACATGGAATTGGGTTCAGAACCCAAATAATAAATAAACAAGAAACTATTTTGCTATTGTTATTGTTGTTGAACTTGGTCTCTAACTATGCTTTATTTTGGGGATTTTATTGAAAATCTGTTTCATAATATAATGATACTTTCAAATATTTGTATAATATGTGTCAGCAGATGTGCTATTCCTAGCATTTAATATGAGGCTAATATTTCATAATTAACTTATCAAATGTATATATTACTCAAAGCCACATGTTGATATATTTTTTGACAAACAAAAAGAGTAGATTTATTAATATAGGATGCTTGTGAGAGATGCAGCTGATATTACACAAATATAAATGACTCAGGTCTTCTACCAAGAACTGTTTCTCGTTTCTTGGCTTTTGAGCAACAAGCAGACAAACTGGAGTTTGGTAATCTTACTGCTCCTTTGATCATAGCTGTTGGTTGGTTATTTCATACTCCCAGAACAGAATTCAGAGTGAGTTCAGAGTCCTCAGCCAGAAGTTCAGTTCCTTGCATGAGTGTATCTTCCATCCGCCTTTTCTCTTCTTCTCACTACACCCCGTGTGCAACTTTCATTGTAGTCATGTTGAACGGTCATCCAGCTTCTACTCCTGCGTCTTTCCTTAGCTCTAAGCCCTGCTGGCTCAGAGGTTAAAGCGTCTGCACGCAATGCAGGAGACCTGGGTTCGATCCCAGGGTCAGGAAGATCTCCTGGAGAAGGAAATGGCAACCCACTCCAGTATCCTTGCCTGGAGAATCCCAAGGATGGAGGAGCCTGGTGGGCTACAGTCCATAGGGTTGCAAAGAGTCGGACATGACTGAGAGACTTCACTTTCACAAGCATGCATATCTTCCCTCTTCAAGAACTAATTCTGTATAAATTTTCAGTATACATTCTGTACTTCTCCCCCCTGCTCCACCTTTCAGATGAATGAAATTTCTCTCTTTGCTGACCTCTGGATGTATTCTATGTCTTATGGAGCAACTGAATTCGAGCATCTTTCTTTCCCAGAGGTGAGAGACGCCAGCTCTGGCGATGCAGAAGCGAGAGATGCTGACTCTGGCTGCGCAGACGCGAGAGACGCGGGCTCCGGGCGCAACCGACCATGCACAGAAGCATGGCCGAGAGGCGCTACCCCATGTCCAAGGTCAGGGTGGTGGCCGAGAGGAGCTGTCCCACGTCCAAGAGGCGGTGGCTGTGTGGGCACAGGAGGGCCGAGAGGAGCTACTCCACATTCAAGGTCAGGAGGGGTGGCCTTGAGGAGATACCCCTCGTCCAAGGTAAGGTACAGCAGCTGCACTTTGGTGGAGGGGCTGTGAAGAGATTTTCCACTACCAAGGTAAGTGAAACCCAAATAAGACGGTAGGTATTGGGAGGGGGCATTAGAGGGCAGACACACTGAAATCATAATCACAAAAAAATAGTTGATCTGATCATATGGACCACAGCCCTGTCTAACTCAATGAAACTAAGCCATGCCAGGTGGGGCCACCCAAGAAGGTTGGGTCATGGTGGAGAGGTCTGACAGAATGTGGTCCACTGAAGAAGGAAATGGCAAACAACTTCAGTATGCTTGCCGTGAGAACCACATGAACATTATCAAAAGGCAAAATGATAAGATATTAAATGAGGAATTCCCCAGGTTGGTAGGTGCCCAGTATGCTACTACAGATCAGTGGAGAAATAACTCCAGAAAGACTGAAGGGATGGAGCCAAAGCAAAACAAAAAACCAGTTGTGGATGTGACTGGTGATAGAAGCAAAGTCCTGTGCTGTAAAGAGCAATATTGCATAGGAACCTGGAATGTTAGGTCCATGAATCAAGGCAAATTGGAAGTGGTAAAACAGGAGATGACAAGAGTGAATGTCGACATTCTAGGAATCCGTGAACTAAAATGGACTGGAAAGGGTGAATTTAACTCAGATGACCATTATATTTGCTACTGTGGGCAGGAATCCCTTTGAAAAAATGGAGTAGCCATCGTGGTTAACAAATGAGTCTGAAATGCAGTATTTGGATGCAATCTTAAAAAGAACAGAATGATTTCTGTACGTTTCCAAGGCAAACCAGTCAATATTACAGTAATCCAAGTCTATGCCCCAACCAGTAATGCTGAAGAAGCTGAAGTTAAATGTTTCTATGAAGACCTACAAGACCTTTAAGAACTAACACCCAAAAATGATATCCTTTTCATTATAGGGGACTGGAATGCAAAAGTAAGAAGTCAAAAAACACCTGGAGAAACAGGCAAATTTGGCCTTGCAGCATGAAATGAAGAGGGCAAAGGCTAATAGAGTTTTGCCAAGAGAACGCACTGGTCATAGCAAACACCCTCTTCCAACAACACAAAAGAAGACTCTACACATGGACATCACCAGATGGTCAACACTGAAATCAGATTGATTATATTCTTTGCAGCCAAAGATGGAGAAGCTGTATAGAGTTAGCAAAAACATGACCAGGACCTGACTATGGCTCAGATCATGAACTCCTTATTGCGAAATTCAGACTTAAATTGAAGAAAGTAGGGAAAACCACGAGACCATTTACATATGACCTAAATCAAATTCCCTATGATTATACAGTGGAAGTAAGAAATACATTTAAGGGACTAGATCTGATCGATAGAGTGCCTGATGAACTCTGGACGGAAGTTCGTGACATTGTACAGGAGACAGGGACCAAGACTATCCCCGTGGAAAAGAAATGCAAAAAAGCAAAATGGCTGTCTGAGGAGGCCTTACAAATAGCTGTGAAAAGAAGAGCAGCGAAAAACAAAGGAGAAAAGGAATGATATAAGCATCTGAATGCAGAGTTCCAAAGAATAGCAAGGAGAGATAAAAAAGCCTTCCTCAGCCATTAGTGCGAAGAAATAGAGGAAAACAACAGAATAGGAAAAACAAGAGATCTTCTCAAGAAAATTAGAGATATCAAGGGAACATTTCATACAAAGATGGACTAGATAAAGGACAGAAGTGGTATGGACCTAACAGAAGCAGAAGATATTAAGAAGAGGTGGCAAAAATACACAGAAGAACTGTACAAAAATGATCTTCATGACGAAGATAATCACGATGGCGTGATCAACCATCTGGAACCAGACATCTTGGAATGAGAATTCAAGTGGGCCTTAGAGAGCATCACGACGAACAAAGCTAGTGGAGGTGATGGAATTCCAATTCAGTTATTTCAAGTCCTGAAAGATGATGCTGAGAAAGTGCTGTACACAATATGCCAGCATATTTGGAAAACTCAGCTGTGGCCACAGGACTGGAAAAGTCAGTCTTCATTCCAATACCAAAGAAAGACAATGCCATAGAATGCTCAAACTACCATACAATTGCACTCATCTCACACGCTAGTAAAGTCATGCTCAAAATTCTCCAAGCCAAACTTCAGCAGTATGTGAACCGTGAACTTCCAGATATTCAAGTAGGTTTTAGAAAAAGCAGAGGAACCAGAGATCAAATTGCCAACATCCGCTGGATCATGGAGAAAGCAAGAGAGTTCCAGAAAAACATCTATTTCTGCTTCATTGACTATGCCAAAGCCTTTGACTGTGTGGATCACAATAAACTGTGGAACATTCTGAAAGAGATGCGAATCCCAGACCACCTGACCTGCCTGTTCAGAAACCTGTATGCAGGTCAGGAAGCAACAGTTAAAACCGTTCATGGAACAACAGACTGGTTCCAAATAGGAAAAGGAGTACGTCAAGGTTGTATATTGTCACACTGCTAATTTAACTCAAATGCAGAGTACATCATGAGGAACACTGGGCTGGACGAAGCACAAGCTGGAATCAAGATTGCTGGGAGAAATATCAATAACCTCAGATATGCAGATAACACCACCCTTATGGCAGAAAGTGAAGAGGAACTCAACGGCTCTTGATGAAAGTGAAAGAGGAGAGTGAAAAAGTTGGCTTGAAGCTCACCATTCAGAAAACGAAGATCATGGCATCTGGTCCCATCTGGTTCACATCCCATGGGAAATAGATGGGGAAACAGTGGAAACAGTGTCAGACTTTATTTTTTGGGGCTCCAAAATCACTACAGATGCTGATTGCAATCATGAAATTAAAAGACACTTACTCCTAGGAAGGAAAGTTATGACCAATATAGATAGCATATTAAAAAGCAGAGACATTACTTTCCCACCAAGGCCCGTCTAGTCAAGGCTATGGTCTTTCCGTGTTCTTTTATGGATGTGAAAGTTGGACTGTGAAGAAAGCTGATCGCCGAAGAATTGATGCTTTAGAACTGTGGTGCTGGAGAAAACTCTTGAGAATACCTTGGACTGCAAGGAGATCAAACCAGTCCATTCTAAAGGAGATCAATCCTGGGTGTACATTGGAGGGACTGATGCTAAATCTGAAGCTTCAATACTTTGGCCAACTCATGCAACGAGTTGACTCACTGGAAAAGACTCTGATGCTAGGAGGGATTGGGGGTGGGAGGAGACGGGGACGACAGAGAATGAGATGGCTGGATGTTATCACCAACTCTGTGGACATGAGTTTGAGTGAACTCCGGGAGTTGGTGATGGACAGGGAGGCCTGGCGTGTTGTGATTCATGGAGTCGAAAAGAGTCGGACACGACTGAGCGACCGAACTGAACTGAATAATCAGGTCTCTCAGGAGAAAGTCAACAGCCTCCATTTTTGCACACAATTGTTGAAACATGCACACCCAAGGCTGATTCATGTTGATGTGTTGCAAAAACCACCACAATATTATACACTCATTAACCTGAAACTAAAACAAATAAATTTAAACAAACAAACAAAAAACATAAACTTGCTATTTTCTTAATCCAGGAACAATTTCCAGGAAAGAGTGAAGGGAATGTGTGCTTGTATCTGTCCACCCTAAATTCTTTCCTCAGACATTAGGTCCCATATAACACTTCAGTTCAGTTCAGTCGTTCAGTCGTGTGTGACTCTTTGCGACCCCATGAATCACAGCATGCCAGGCCTCCCTGTCCATCTCCAACTACCGGAGTTCACTCAAACTCATGTCCACAGAGTCGGTGATGCCATCCAGCCATCTCATTCTCTGTCGTCCATGTCTCTTCATGCCCCCAATCCCTCCCAGCATCAGTCTTTTCCAGTGAGTCAACTTGTCGCATGAGGTGGCCAAAGTATTGGAGTTTCAGCTTTAGCATCAGTCCTTCCAATGAACACCCAGGATTGATCTCCTTTAGAATGGACTGGTTGGATTTCCCTGCAGTCCAAGGGACTCTCAAAAGTCTTCTCCAGTACCATAGTTCAAAAGCATCAATCCTTTGGCAATGAGCTTTCTTCACAGTCCAACTCTCACATCCATACATGACCACAGGAAAAACCATAGCCTTTACTAGATGGACCTTGGTTGGCAAAGCAATGTCTCTGCTTTTTAATAATGCTATCTAGGTTGGTCATAACTTTCCTTCCAAGGAGAAGGCGTCTTTTAATTTCATGGCTGCAATCAGCATCTGCAGTGATTTTGGAGCCCCCAAAATTAAAGTCTGACACTGTTTCCACTGTTTCCCCATCTATTTCCCATGAAGTGATGGGACCAGATGCCATGATCTTTGTTTTCATGAAAGCTGAGCTTCAAGCCAACCTTTTCACTCTCCTCTTTCACTTTCATCAAGAGGTTTTTGAGTTCCTCTTCTCTTTATGCCATAAGAGCGGTGTCATCCGCATATCTCAGGTTATTGATATTTCTCCTGGCAATCTTGATTCCAGCTTGTGCTTCTTCCAACCCAGCGTTTCTCATGATGTACTCTGCCTATAAGTTAATTAAGCAGGGTGACAGTATACAACCTTGACGTACTCCTTTTCCTATTTGGAACCACTCTGTTGTTCCATGAACGGTTCTAACTCTTGCTTCCTGACCTGCATACAGGTTTCTGAAGGGGCAGGTCAGGTGGTCTGGTATTCCCATCTCTTTCAGAATTTTCCACTGTTTATTGTGATCCACACATTCAAAGGCTTTGTCCATAGTCAATGAAGCAGAAATAGATGTTCAGTTACCTTTATATCTCTCTCTTTTTACTATTGAAGATCTTGATAGCATATATATGCGTTGTTTTTTTAAATTTATTTATTTTAATTGGAGTCTAATTACTTTACATTATTGTATTTATTTTGCCATACATTGACATGAATCTGCCCCGATGGGATGGGACGGAAGGTCGGAGTGGGGTTCAAGATGGGGAACACATGTACATCCATTGTTTTTAATCAGTCACCTCATCAACTTCTTCATTAACTTCAGTTTGGCTTCTTTCCTCAATATTCATTGGAAACTACTATTTGGGTGTGGGGGGTTGTCTGGTGCCTCAGCATTAAGGAATCTGCCTGCAATCCAGAAGCCCTGGGTTCAGTCCCTGGGTTGAGAAGATCCCCTGGAGAAGGGGATCCAGTATTCTTGCCTGGAGAATTCTATGGAAAGAGGTGCCTGGTGGGCCCCAATCCATAGGGTTGTAAGAGTTGAAGACTTATCAGCTAAACCACCATCATTTTTTTTAAGTTACAAATGCCTCTATTATTGCCAGATCCAACATGTATCTTTAATTGCTTGTCTTTGTTTACCTATGTGCAGCATTCAAATTATCAGCTTATGTCACCATTATTTCTCTACACTGATTGCACAGTTTTCTGGAAAACTCCCAAAGGACTTTTTCATCCTTGGTTTTCTGAATATATTTTTCTATATGCTGCAACATTCCAGACACATATTTTAACCCACCACAGATACAATGAGGTGTTTGTGGATCAGAAATGTATTAGATTAGATTTTATATTCTTCATTGTGCAAAGCAGAAATACTTTCAGATAAGAAAGATTAAGTAAAAACATACTAAATGAATAGAAATGAACAAGAAATAAAAGGATAAGTCATGGGAGCATGCGGGTCTATGACAGAATATCATAACTCCAAATTATTATAGTGTATAAATTCAGAACATGAATCTTTTGGCTCCAAGAACTTTTCTACTTAAAATCAAACCATGGCAATTACTTTATCTCTGCTGTTGTTTTCTGGTTTGTAAACTTAGGATAGTAATATTAATCCTTGTAAATTAGATATAAGATTTAAATGTTCTATAGATACCAAACATAACAAAGGGCCTGGTATAGAGTAAGTCTTTTTTTTTTTTTTTCTTTTTTAAAAAATTTATTTAATTGGTGGCTAATTACTTTACTTTATTGTATTGGTCTTGTCATACATTGACATGAATCTGCTCTGGGTGTACATGTGTTTCCCATCTTGAACCCCCCTCTCACCTCCCTCCCCATCCCGTCCCTCTGGTTCATCTTACCAATACATTATATTAATGCATATATATGGAATTTAGAGTAAGTCCAATAGCGTTCTTTCGTCTCTATTATTAACTCAAGTTGTGACTGCGTATACAATATTCTGTGCTTATTTCTTATTTTTTAAAAGTAAACTGTATGTGGTTGAACATGTTTTTAGAGTGTAAAAGATAAATAAACAATTTATTTTTAATAGTATTTAATTTGTCATAATCTGGATTGGAAAAATTCAATTTTTTTTTTAAATCCTCAAGTCTGTTTTATGAATCAAGTATAACTGCTTAATAATAAAGAATTAGATCATTTAAACATAACATGATATATTTTGTTATGGTCTAAAAATAACCTGAGGGCAGTTGAACTGCATATAGAAAATATGTTCTCAATTTCATAGTTTCTTGGAGCACTAAGGTTTATTTTTACCATTTTATTAATCTCTTTAGTTAAATATTAATCAATTAACCTTCTTAAATATGGCAACATGGTTTCTTAATTGTTATGGTATCATATAGTCATCTTCAATCTGTATATTTTGCCAAGCACATATGTGACGATCTTTCTCACTGAATTGACCACTAATTATACAGGCAAAATATTAAATTTAGTGCCTTATTATTAAAATATACATCTAGGTATGTGAAAATGCTTGGATAATGTGTGCATAACTTTTAATGAATAATTGACAGTGAAATATACAAGAACTTTGATTCTAAAATTTAAGTTCTAGAATTGTGTTGGTCTTAGCTAAGTATGACACAGTCTAACAATGTAAGAACAGGCAAATTATTCAAATTCTCTATGTATCCATTCTCTCACTTGTAACTCAAACAGTAATATTTAACCTATTATGTTACTACAAATAATAATTAGACATTTATATAAATATTAAGCTCAATGTATGTCACTTGTATTACTCAAATATCATTACAATAACCTGTTTTATTTTAACCAATAAAATATTCATATAACATGAAAGTGAAAATATGTTCATATCACTTATATATCTTTGTGGAGTGTATTACTAATTATATAAATGTAAGAGGCTAATTCAATTGTTTCAAAGTAAAAAGAGTTCAACATTAATTTAGGTTTATCTTGAGATCTTTTGAGACTAAGTATATTAACCTGACCTGCCTCTTGAGAAACCTGAATGCAGCTCAGGAAGCAAGAGTTAGAACTGGATATGGAAGAACAGACTGGTTCTAAATAGGAAAAGGAGTACGTCAAGGTTGTATACTTTCACCCTGCTTATTTAACTTATATGCAGAGTGCATCATGAGAAAGGTGGGCTGGAAGAAGCACAAACTGGAATCAAGATTGCCAGGAGAAATATCAATAACCTCGGATATGTGGATGACACCACCCTTATAGCAGAAAATTAAGAGGAACTAAAAAGCAAGGAGATCCAACCAGTCCATTCTAGAGGAGATCAATCCTGGATGTTCATTGGAGGGACTGATGCTAAAGCTGAAACTGCTATACTTTGGCCACCTCATGCGACGAGTTGACTCACTGGAAAAGACTCTGATGCTGGGAAAGGTTGGGGGTGGGAGGAGAAGGGGACGACAGAGAATGAGATGGGTGGATGGCATCACCGACTCTGTGGACATGAGTTTGAGTGTACTCCGGGAGTTGGTGATGGATAGGGTGGCCTGGTGTGCTGTGATTCATGGGGTCGCGGAGAGTCGGACACAACTGAGTGACTGAACTGAACTGAACTGAACTGAAAAAGCCTCTTGATGAAAGTGAAAGAGGAGAGTGAAAAAGTTCGTTTGAAGCTCAACATTCAGAAAACTAAGATCATGGCATCTGGTCCCATCACTTCATGCCAAATCGAAGGGGAAACAGTGGAAACAGTGTCAAACTTTATTTTTTGGGGCTCCAAAATCACTGCAGATGCTGATTGAAGCCATGAAATTAAAAGACGCTTACTCCTTGGAAGGAAGGTTATGACCAACCTAGATAGCATATTAAAAAGTAGACATTACTTTGACAAAAATGGTTCGTCTAGTCAAGGCTATGGTTTTTCCCGTGGTCATGTATGGATGTGAGAGTTGGACTGGAAAGAAAGCTGATCACTGAAGAATTGATGCTTTTGAATTGTGGTGCTGGAGAAGACTCTTGAGAGTCCCTTGGACTGCAAGGAGGTCCAACCAGTCCATTCTAAAGGAGATCAATCCTGGGTGTTCATTGGAAGGACTGATGCTAGAGCTGAAACTCCAATACTTTGGCCACCTCATGCGACAAGTGGACTCACTGGAAAAGACTGATGCTGGGAGGGGTTGGGGGAAGGAGGAGAAGGGGACGACAGAGAATGAGATGGCTGGATGGCATCACCGACTCGATGGACATGAGTTTGAGTGAACTCCGGTAGTTGGTGATGGACAGGGAGGCCTGGCGTGCTGTGATTCATGGGGTGGCAAAAAATCGGACACGACTGACTGACTGAACTGAACTGAACTGATATTAATTTCCTATGCTGAGACCATAGCAAATTACTACAAACTGCATGGATTTAATAATGGAATTAAGTTGTCTAACAGTTATGGAGGATAGAAGCAACACTGAGGGGTAGGCAAGGTTCATTTTTGTTACGCTGTGAGAGGAAGGATGTGCTTCATGGAAGGACATTGATTTTCAGTTTGCTGTCTTTGTATCTCTTCCACATTTCCTCTATTCTGTCTCTGTGTCCAAATTCCTTTTTCTTTCAGGAACATAAGTAATACTAGATTAGGGCTCATTCTGATGATCTATTTCTAACTTGACTACCTCAGAAAAGATCCATCTCATTATAAATTCATGTTCTGAAGTTCTGGAGCTTATCTTGTGAAGACTCAGTTCAGCCCCTAACACCAACTCTATCAATCTGGCCCTTTGTTATCAAGTATTCAGTCCTTTGCTGTCTAACAACTAAATGTTTCTTTATTATGAGTGTTAGGTCAGAAGTTAGACTTGAGCAATGAGGTGAGGCCAGGCTGAAAGGGATGCAAGCTGATCTATAAACTCCATTCCAGACACACACAGCAGCGCTCACAGATGCAACAAAATAACCACAGAGACTTTTCAAACCTGAACATGTGCCCTAGGCATACAATGAATACAAAATAACCACAGGGGCTTCTCCAAGCAGTTAGGAGCCCTTTAAGGGCTCATGAATATTCTACATCTAATTATAACAGACTGAATTATGGACATAAACTACATAGCCTGCTGTTATATAACATAATTGTCAGTTGGCCTTGAGTGTATGCCCACTTGCTTTCCCTTTCATTGGTTGGTGGTGAGTACACCCCTTTCTTTGCACCAGGCATAACCAAAAGGAGGATACTGGGAGTACAAAAGGGGAAGGCCAAGAAGAATCCACAGGAAGGATGAAGGGGACTCCTTTGGGAGTGTCTGACTAATAAACAATCTGTCTGTTTGAGCTGAATTTAGCTGTAACCTGTCTGTTGTTCTACATCATTGTTCCAAATTTTCATCACTTTGTGATGAGACAAGAACCAAGGAAGAGCAATAAACAGACCTGACATGTGGATACTACCTGCAGTATATGGAACATTGTGTGTTATGCATTTTCACATTCTGTGAGTCAGCCTTCATTCTACCATCCACACCTCAACTCTCCTCTCCCCTCCTCTGATGATCCTTTATCAGTCTGCTTCATCGACTCTCTGTAACACACCTATTCCTAAGGAAAGATTTGGTTCCTTCTAGAGAGTTCATGTGTTATATACACTAGTTCATACTTATGACTTCAAGTCAAAAGCATTAAACTTTAATTGTCTATGAATATATTCATCTTTTTTATAAGTATCTCAACTTAAGAAGCCCAAAGAGGAATGCAATTCAGTCAAATACATCATAGTTGAAAGCTTGATATAACTAATTTGTCTCCCTCTTCACCCACACTGGTCACAATATTTGGTTGACATTATTTTAAGATGCTTCCAACATTTAACTCACTCCTCCAATCACACTATTTCTTCCTAGTCCTAACCTTCACATCTCCCCTTCAGTTGTTGGCATTCCTGTTCTACCTCTTGTTAATCTGTTCTCTTCCAAGAATGAAAGCTAGCCATTCTTTTGTGCAAATGTGTTTTGGTCATTCAATGACTAGTTGGTAGATTTAACACTATTAACTGTGTCATACAAAGAATCTCACAATTTACTCCTTCCTACCTTTGAAGCCCCCACTCTTTCATCACATCCCAGCCTTGTCAAATCATTTTTGCACTTCACTATTTGGGTGTGTATGAGTATTCCCTCTGCTGAGGAATAGGTTTTCTACTTCAGTCTCCCCTTTTCTTCCTACCACCGACTTTTTACTCCCTTTTTCTGTGTGAAAATTCACCTCTTCGTTATCACCTCATATATAAATTCTTCAGTGAAACCTTGCAATTCTTCCCTAGAGAGAAAGATTCATCTGCCTTTGGTGTTCCTGTGGAACTTCTTGCTCTATCAAAACATTTCCAATCATGCTATGATTTACCTTCATGTACTTAATTATACCTCCACACTAGAGTCTAAACTTCTTGAGGGGAAGAAGTCTAACACTTCTTTGTGTTTTAATGATCAAAAGCCTCACAGAAACCCGAGTTCAAATCTAGGGTTTGACAGCTATATGCTGTTGACTTCTGACACTTTCTTAAGCTCATTGATTATTGGCTACTGAATATAAACATTGTGGACAATGATATACATATTTCTAGCTGATAGGATGATTAAAATATATACCACACAAAGTATTTTGTACATTCAAATACTAACATCAATAGTAATAGAATTGTTGTTACTATTATTGCAAACTCACAACAAAGGCATGTCATCTGCTCAAGAATAAGTACTAAATGAATTAATGATTTTCATGACAGTTTTATAAAATGCAAAGTAATATTATATTTTCATTTAAATAGATGAGAAAACACTTCCATAAGAAGGTAAATGTTTTATCCAAGTTCACAAGGTTGATGATTGTGGAATAAAAACTTAGAACACAAATCATCTGATTTTTCTTTGAATGCTTTCTTTGCTATAAATTTCATATTTCCAACTTATCAGTCTGTAGTCCCATATGCTTTTTTTTTTTCTGAAAAATACTATAGTGCTAGGACTTCTAGTGGCTAGGACTCCACACTCCCAATGCAGAGGGTCCAAATTCAGTCTTGGTCAGGGAACTAGATCCACATGCTGCAACTATGACCCTGAGGAGCCAAAAAAAGAGAAAGCTACAGTGCTCAGTTTGTCTCAAAGACATGGGACATCAGTTGATGAAATAAAGTATTTCCAAGTATATAAGAATAACTTCTTTAAAGAACCAAAACATGGCTAAACTAAACACAATTAATAATCTTGGTAAAACTGAGCTTTCCAGAAGAGTTTTGGAATTTGATTGTGTTACAAAAAGAAATTGGAGGTATATCCAAATATTTCTTATTTTTATTTGTCTAGTGGTTTAACTCATTTTAGAGTTAAGGTATTTTAACATTTGAGAATTGTTTCTTTGAAGTCAGTATTTATTTGATAAAGATATATGTATAAAGCAATTAATTGCAAATTCCTATGTTATGTTGCTTTGTCCAAGGAGCTATTTTACACAAGCTGTTATCATTTTATTGAATCCAATTCTTGTACTTAATATTCAGCATATATAAAACCCAGCAGTTATTCATTCATCAGTTCCTTCATTGATTCATCAAATATTTATCTACTACTCACTGTTTACTTCAGTCAGGCTAAAATTTATTTAGCTAGTACAATGCCAGATGCTGAGGATAAACACATGGAAAAGACAGACAGGATTATTACTTTCTCAATATTTTAAATCTGTTGAAAACCTAAGGTCTATTGCTTGTATTTTAGCAAGAACTTTGCAAAATGCTTCTTAATTTACAAATAAATTCATTTTTAGTAATTAAAGAAATATAACTGCTAGGTCAAATATGTCACATTTTTTTAAAATAAAAATTTCCTGTAATATGTCATATTGTTTCAGTGTGATGTTAACACAAGCATATGTGTAGGTTTTGTTTTTAATGACTACTTTTACATAGGATTCTCACCAATCTCAGCTAATGTTGTCACGTCTCTAAATGTTCTACACATTGGTTCTGTGAGGCATCATTCCTTTGTAAAATACAAATAAAATGAGATGAAAACAGATTATAAAAAAGGGGAACAATGTAAGAATGCTTTCCTTTTCCAATGCACTAATAAGAAATATATAACTGGATAGGATTGCTTATGTTTAGCAGAATAAAGGGCTTCCCTGGTAGCTCAGATGGTAAACAATCTGCATGTAATGCAGGAGACCGTGTTTAATCCCTGAGCTGGAAAAATCCCCTGGAGAAGGGAATGTTTACCCACTCTTGTATTTATGCCTGGGAAATCCCAAGGACAGAGGAACATGGAGGGTTACAGTCTGTGTGGTTGTAAAGAGTGGGAGACAGCTGAGTGACTAACACCCTCACTTCAGAGAAATAAAAGGGATATAATGAAGCCAGTAAATTTGTTTTCTTTGAGTAAAAGGGTTCAGTTCAGTTCAGTCGCCCAGTCGTGTCCGACTCTCTGCGACCCCATGAATCACAGCATGCCAGGCCTCCCTGTCCATCACCAACTCCCGGAGTTCACTCAAACCCATGTCCACAGAGTCGGTGATGCCATCCAGCCATCTCATTCTCTGTCGCCCCCTTCTCCTCCCGTCCGTCCCCAACCTTTCCCAGCACCAGAGTCTTTTCCAGAGAGTCAACTCGTCACATGAGGAGGCCAAAGTATTGCAGTTTTAATACAGATGTCCTTCCAATGAACACCCAGGATTGATCTCCTTTAGAATGGACTGAGTGAAAGGGTTATCACACAGATATTTATAAC
Organism: Moschus berezovskii; assembly: GCF_049115385.1. Lineage (NCBI taxonomy): Eukaryota > Metazoa > Chordata > Mammalia > Artiodactyla > Moschidae > Moschus > Moschus berezovskii. Next base: position 6,235,866 of record NC_142469.1, read on the forward strand.
TTTAGAGATGTCACTGCTGTAGCCTAAGGGTTTTAGAAAGAATTTCTTCAAGATGAAGCTGGCTGAGGTTCTTTATTCCTAATATGAGAAATGATGACTTATACATGAAGATTTAAAATTATTTGAGTCAGTTTTGAACTAGTCAAGCTGAAACTAAACTCCCACTCCACTCTAAGTTTTCACTGCCAGAATGTTTTCCAGCTGTGATGGTTAAGTGACACTGGAAACCAGTGGTGAGTGGGCTTACCTTTTTGGCCAGAATACCATTAATGAAAGTTAAAAGCAAATTTTACTGGCTTATGAAATAAACATACATCACAAGAATCCATGTGCATTTTTACCATTCAAAACAGCTGTATATTATGTAGTAATTGGACTTAATGGTGTTTACAGTACAAAAAATGTTTTGCTTATGCTTTGATTAAAATCAGTTTCACATCTTAAACTGAATAATAGTAGAACATTATTTCCACTTCCTCCATCCAGCTTTTCTTTATGACTTTCTAAGTGGAGGAAGAGGTAAAGGCAAACTCACAAACATAAAGTAACTAAAATTAAAATCTGTAACAAAAAATAATGAAGGTTAAATAAGATATCAGTTTATTCATATGTTTAATTAATAGCAGAAGCCACATTTATTAAACACCATCAGTTATGTTAATTACAAGGTTAATTTTAATCTAAATGTTGGATAGATCTAGTAGGAAATCAAAACTCTTTAGTTCAAATAAAGGACCAGTTAAGTAGGTGCATTCAACAAATTCAAACACCTTTTAATAATATATAATTATGAATCATGATGTGATGCAGGTCTCAGTAAATTATGAATATACAACAAATACCTTGAACTGATCAATAACATATATGTATATATATATAATAAAGCATAATTTTCTGAAAAGATGTGTTTAAATTTCTATATAAAATAGGAACAGTTACCAAGATCATATATTGAGAATTATTCTGTGCTTAGGTAGATAGCTAGAAACCATATTCTATAACGTCTAGAAAATATCTGTGTAGATGTTTCAAATAGAGAGAAAAATAATTAAAAGGAAATGTTAAAGGATACAAACTTGCCAATAGAAAATATAAAGTATCAAAAAGGTAGAGATAATGATTGGTATTTAGTCACGAAATCATGTCCCACTCTTTTGAGACTCCTTGGATTGTAGTCCACCAGGCTCCTATGCCCATGGAATTTCCCAGGCAAAAATACTGGAGTCAGTTGCCATTTTCTTTTCCAGGAGATCTTCCCTACCCAGGGATCAAACCCACATATCCTGCATTGGCAGTTGGATTGCTCACCACTAAACTACCAAGGAAGAGATAAAGTTACTGTTATCATTTAAAAGATGAAGATATCAGGTATAGACAGTTAAAGAACTTTTGTTGAATACAATAGATTGAACTGACATAACTAGTAGGAAATTGCTAAGACCATGAGTAATAAAATGTGAGATTACAAGCATGAACATGGAATATAATAGACCTATTAAATGAATTGAATGAATAGATACCTATTCAAAGAAAATGTGTCTTTACTATAGAGGATGAAATAATCTTACAGGTCAAAATATCTATAAAGTACTATTAATCAGATATTTAGATAATTTTCAATGAACTATTTTATCAAGATTACAAAAAACAAAAAAACAAACAAACAAACAAAAAACAGAGAAGATACAGACTTTAAGAGCAAAAATGATATAAAATGATTCAAGCCCCATGACAAAGGTTAAAGAAAGGTAAGGGAAGATGATGTAGTTATCAAAATACATGGCAATCTACTGGAATTTTCAGTTACATAAAAATGTAATAATTTTTAATATGGCATCTTCTCTTTCACTATATAGAGAAGATACTTCAGAGTTAATTGTAACTATTAAATTTATTAATATTAAGGAATTATTTAGAGTGAATCTGATATGGAGGGAATCTAAGGAGAAGCAACCTTATCATCTTATGGAGAAACAATTTAATATAGCCAGATATGACCCAAACAATGGTATAGCAGAGTTCTGAAGTGTTCATCGCTCAGTCATGTCTGACTCTTTGCGACCCTATGGACTATAATTCTCAAGGCTCCTCTGTCCATGGAATTATTCAGGCAAGAATGCTGGGGTGGGTTGTTATTCCCTTCTCCAGGGTATTTACCTGACCCAGGAATTCAACCCAAGTCTTCTGCATTGCAGGCAGATTCTTTAATGTCTGAGTCACCAACTCCCCCAGAGGTACAATGGTTAAGAAGCCTCATGCCTATGCTGAGTACATGGGTTCAATTCTGCTCTGGGAAGATTCCACATGCACTGGAGAAACTAAGCCTGTGTCCTGCAACTACTGAAACTCATGCACTTAAGGCCAGTGCTCTGAAACAAGAGAATCCACCACAATGAAAAGCCTGTGCACCACAAGCAGAGAGTAGCCCCCCACTTTCCATGACTAGAGAAAGCCCACACAGAGCAACAAAGACCCAGTGAAACAAAATAAAATAATTAATTGATTTTTTTAAAAAATATTAGAATTTCATGTCACAGATTTCAGATTTTATGAAGTCAGTTATGGGTAAGTTTCATATCCTCTTTGCTTTCTTGTTTTATAAATGAATTTAAGAATAATGACTCAGCATTTTGTTACATCTGGAAAAAAAAAATACCTCTAAGTTACAGGTTATTCTAATGAAGAACAAAAAAAAAAGTAGTTATGCACAGGGTGTGTTAGGACAAATGCAGTTTTAAAATAACACTTTTAAAAGATGAAAGAATAAAATTGTAGAATCAGTGCTGCATATTGCTATAAAGTTGACCTTTGAACAACATCGTTTTAAACTATGAGGATTCCCGTACATGTAATTTTTTTTTTTCTTTTTCAGTAGTGCATACTACATTCATGTATCACAGTGTTGTTTTAGTGAAGGGGATTGCATAACTCAATGAAGCTATGAACAGTGCCATGCAGGTACATCCAAGACAGATGGGTCATACAGGAAAACTGACAAACATGGTCCACTGGAGGACGAATTGGCAGATCACTCCAGTATTCTTGCTGCAAAAAACCCCTGAACAGTAGGAAAAGATAAAAAGATATGACATTGGAAGATGAGCCCCTCAGGTCAGAAAGTGTTCAATATGCTACAGGGGAAAAGCAGAGGACAATTAGTAATAGCTCCAGAAAGAATGAAAAGGCTGAACCAAAAAGGAAACATTTGTAGGTATGTATGGTGATCAAAGTAAAATACAATGCTGTAAGAACAACATTGCATAGGAACCTAGAATGTTAAGTCCTTTGAACTGAGGTAAATTGGACGTGGTCAAACAGAAGATGGGAAGAATGAACATTTACATCTTAGGAATCAGTGAACTAACATGGAAGAGAATGGGCAAATCTAGTTTAGATGACCATTTTATCTACTAGTATACTGAACTGATGGGCAAAAATCCCTTAAAATAAATGGAATAGCCCTCATAAGAGTCTGAAATGCAGTACCTGGTGCAATCTCATAAACGACAGAATAATCTCAATTTTTTTTTTCCCAAAGCAAACTATTTAATATCACAGTAACTGAAGTCTATACGCCAACCACTAATGCTGAAGAAGCTGAAGTTGACCAGTTCTAGGAAAACCTACAAGACCGTCTAGACCTAACACACACACACACACACACACACACACACACACACACACACACACACACACACATTTCCTTTTCATGATGGGGGATTGGAATGCAAAAGTAGGAAATCAAGATAAACCTAGAGTAGCAGATAAATTTGGCCTCAGACATAGCAGGGGAAAGGGTAACAAGAGTTTTGCCAAGAGAACACAGTGGCCACAGCAAATACTCTCTTCCAACAACTAAAGAGATACTCTAGGCTTGGACATCACCAGACAGTCAATACCAAAGTCAGATTGATTATATTCTTTGCAGCCAAAATCGGGAAAGATTTATAGTTTATACAGTCAGCAGAAAACAATACCTGGAGCTAACTTTGGCTCAGATCATCAGCTCCTTATTGCAAAATTCAGTCTTAAATTGAAGAAAGAAGGCAAAACCACCAGGTCATTCAAGTACGACCTAAATCAAATCCCTTTTGATTAAACAGGTTACAAATAGATTCAAGGTATTAGATCTGGTAGAAAGAGTGCCTGAAGATCGACAGACAGAGGTTCATAACATTGTACAGGAGGCAGAAAATAAAACCACCTCAAGGAAAAAGAAATGCTAGAAGGTAAAGTGTTTGTCTGAGAAGACTCAGAAAGAGCTGAGGAAAGAAGAGAAGTGAAAGGCAAGGGAGAAAAGGAAAGATTTATCCATGTGGATACAGCATTCTTTAGAATAGCAAGGAATGATAAGAAGACCTTAAATGAACAGTGCAAAGAAATAGAAGAAAACAATACAATGGGAAAGACCTGAAATCTCTTTAAGAAAATTAGAAATATTAAGGGAACATTTGATGCAAGGATGGGCACGATAATGGACAGAGGTGGTAAAGAAATAACAGAAACAGAAGAAATTAATAAGAGGTGGCAATAATACAGAAAAGAACTGTACAGAAAAAGTCTTAACGATAGGGAAACCACAATGTTGTGGTCACTTACCTAGAGCCAGACATCCTTGAGTGTGAATTCAAGTGCCTTAGGAAGCATTACTATGAACAAAACTAGTGGAGGTGATGGAATTCCGGCTGAGCTATTTAAAATCCTAAAAGAAATGCCGTTAAATTGATGGACTCACGTCAACCAATTTGCAAAACTCAGCGTGGCCACAAGAATGGAAAAGGTCAATTTTCATTTCAATCCCAAAGAAGGGAAATGTCAAAAAGTGTTAAAATTAACTTAGAATTTTGCTAATCTCGTATGCTAGTAAAATTATGCTCAAAATCTTTCAAGCTAGGCTTCAGCAATATGTGAACTGAGAGATTCCAGATGTACAAGTTCGGTTTAGAAAAAGCAAAGAAACCAGAGATCAAATTGCTAATATTTGTTCCATTATGGAGAAAGCAAGGGGATTCTAGACAAACATCTGCTTCTGCTTCATCAACTATGCTAAAGCCTATGACTGTACAGATTAAAACAAACTGAAAAAATTATTAAGGGAATGGGAATACCAGACAACCTTACTTGTCTCCTGAGAAACCTGCATGTATGTCAAGAAGAAACAAGTAGAACCTTACAGGGAACACCTAACAGGTTCAAAATTGGGAAAGGAATATGTCGAGGCTGTATATTGTCACTAGGTTTATTTAACATACATACAGTGAAAGTTAAATTGTTTGTCAGTCAGTTGTGTAGACTCTTTGCGACACCATGGATGATGGCCTGCCAAGCTCCTATGTCCATCGGATTCTTCAGGCAAGAATACTATAGTGGGTTGCCATGCCCTTCTCCAAGGAATCGTCCTGATCCAGGGATCAAACCTGCATCTCCTGCATTGCCTGCAGATTCTTTACACTCTGCACCAATAGGGAAGATCATGCAGCATACCTCTTGTATGTCAGCTGGAATCAAGATTGCAAGAGAAATATTAACAGTGTGAGACAAGCAGATAATACTATTCTAATGGCAGAAAGTGAAGAGGAACTAAAGAGCTTCTTTATGAGGGTGAAAGTGGAGAATGAAAAACTGAATTAAAACTCAATATTCAAAAAACCTAAGGTCATAGCCTCTGATCCCATCACTCCATGCAGGTAGAAGGGGAAAGCGTGTAAGTGGTGACAGAGTTTCTTTTCTTGGGGTCCAAAATCACTGCATATGGTGACTGAAGACATGAAATTAAAAGGTGTTTGCTCCTTGAAAAGAAAGCGATGACAAACCTAGATAATGCATTAAAAAGCAGACAAATCACTTTGCTGACAAATGTCCATATAGTCAAAGCTATGGCTTTCCAGTAGCCATGTACAGAATTGATAGTTTTGAATTGTGATCCTGGAGAAGATTTTTGAGTCTTTTGTTCTGCAAGAATATTAAACCAATCAATCATCAAGGAAATCAATCTTGAATATGCTGAAGTTGAAGCTCCAAAATTTTGGCCTCCTGATGCAAATAACTATCTCTTTGGAAAAGACTCTTATGCTGATAAAGATTGAAGGTAAAAGAAGAAGAGGATTGCAGAGGACGAGTTGGTTAGATGGCATCACCCACTCAATGGACACAAATTGTACAAACTCTGGGAGATAGTGAAGGACAGGGAAATCTAGTGTTCTGTAGTCAATTGGGTACAAAAGGTTGGGCATGACTTAGCAACTGAATTACACCAGCAATCACACAATCTGCAGTTGGATTCAACCCAAGGTAATGGTGCCAGTGATATGGCAGAATCAAGGATATGGGAGAACCTGATATAGGAAGGCTTCCTATATGCTATTCACGGATATTCCACTGTACTGACTGCTATGTTCAAAGGTCAACGGCATTTGAATTTTGCACCAAATAATATGATTTAAATAATTACAGAATTCATGCATCAAAAGATTTTGCAAAACCTATGAAGGAAGGCAAAAGGGCAAAAAAATTATGCTGTTGTCAAAAGAGAAAAGAAAATATCCTAGAGTCCAAGATTAGAAAGGTTTTTTGGTTTTATTTTACTGTGAGATGTGAGTCACAGATTGTTCATAGGCAGAGTTTGAAATCCATTGCTGACCTTACTTTTCCCACCAAATTATTAACACTGCCTCTAAAAGAATCTCAAGGAAAAGAAAAAAAAAAATTAAAAGATCCCCAGGGTATATTACAGAAATCTTAAAACAGTTGAAGGTTGACAAGAGAAAGTGTGTTAATTGACCTTCTTTATAATCACTCAAGGAAGATAATTAGAAAGGTGAAATCAAAAGATGAAATTAGGAGAACCTAGTTATTCATTCCAAATATGAGAGATTTTTCAAAATGAATATTCAAAGATGACATGTGGTACCTTGGAAAGTATTGAATTATTCATCAAAGGAAACACTCAAGTTTAAGGAAGATAAATATAAGCAAAGTACTGGAGTCGGTATTCAAGAATCACAGATGGTTAAACTAGGTGAAATTTTATTTTTTACAAGTTTATAAATATAATTGCAAGCTGGAAGTGATCAATTTTTAAGAAATGAAAAATATCCATTGGTTCAGTTCAGTTCAGTTGCTCAGTCGTGTCCGACCCTTGCGACCCCATGAATCACAGCACGTCTGGCCTCCCTGTCCATCACCAACTCCCGGAGTTCACTCAAACCCACGTCCATCGAGTCGGTGATGCCATCCAGCCATCTCATTCTCTATCGTCCCCTTCTCCTCCCACCCCCAATCTTTCCCAGCATCAGAGTCTTTTCCAGTGAGTCAACACGTCGCATGAGGTGGCCAAAGTATTGCAGTTTCAGCTTCAGCATCAGTCCTCCCAATGAACACCCAGGATTGATCTCCTTTAGGAAGGACTGGTCTCCTTGCAGGCCAAGGGAGTCTCAAGAGCCTTCTCCAGCACCACAGTTCAAAAACATCAATTCTTCGGCGATCAGCTTTCTTCACAGTCCAACTCTTACATCCATACATGACCACTGGAAAAACCATAGCCTTGACTAGACGGCTTTTTGTTGGCAAAGTAATGTCTCTGCTTTTAAATATACTATCTAAAAATAATAATTTTAGATAGTAATAATAATAATAAATATACTATCTAAAATAATAATAAGGTTAATAATTGAGTACTTATACAGTTGAGGAACTGTGCAAATACGCCTTTGTGTTAAGGTTCATGGATATGACAACATATTTTTTTAATTGTTTCTATTTCTTTCTGTGAGTTAAGAATAGAAATTCTAAACCACTGTGTATCTGATACTATGGTATATACTCAGAAAGTGAGTGCTAAATAAATGGCAGTATAAATCTAGCTTCTAAAAAAATGATTGAGGAACAGTGGTCCTTTCAAAGTACTGAGTTTCTTGTTCTGAATATTTTAATAGGTCATCTATTGATTGATTGATTTTCATTACTTCACTTAAAACCTAAAACCCAGTTTTACAGAGAGTTTGGTCTACACAAACCTATTATGTAAACTTATTAAAAGAGGTAGGAATGGCTAAATCTTACACAGTAAATTACCTGGGATATAAAATAGTATTTATTCACAGAGCTCCAGTTGATCTTCCCTCATTAACTAACTTTTAGTATGTGAGAAGACTCACCTCTAAAGTAGACTGTCCTGTATCAAATTGTCTTCCTTGTAACTTGTAGTCACAGATCATGTTGACCTTGCTATTTGTTTAAGTATCAGGTTGGATAATGGCATTTTTTGTCACTACTTTGCAGTCCCTAGTTAGCCACTTGGCTTTTATATTTAGCTTTCCATTTACAGTCTGTAGCTGACATAGTCCCTATAACACACTCCATGTTACTCATTAGCATCAGAGTTATTTCTCTCTCTCTTTCTAAACTCATGTCTAATATAAATCTTCTAGCTTTCCCAGACACATGGTGTTGTGAAACTCTTATGAACTGGAAGCAATTTACTAGAGAAGTAGTTATTTTATCTAAAATTATGCTACACATCATTATTTGAATAAACACTATTTTCTTGTTAAAATAATACATGGTTTCTTTATCTGTAACTCCAATTTGTTTTCAAGATTTTTGATCAATTTCACTAACATTATTCGGAATTCTTTATCAGGTAGGTTCCCTATCTCTTCCTCTTTTGTTTGGGTTGGTAGGGATTTATCCTGTTCCTTTATTTGCTGGGTATTTCTCTGCCTCTTCATATTGCTTATATTGCTGTGTCTGGGATGGCCTTTCCATCTTTTGGCAGTTTATGGAGTTCTCTTTATTGTGGAGTTTCCTCGCTATGGGTGAGTTTGAACGGGTGACTTGTCAAGGTTCCCTGGTTAAGGAAGCTTGTGTCGGTGTTCTGGTGGGTGGGGCTGGATTTCTTCTCTCTGGAGTGCAATGAAGTGTCCAGTAATGAGTTATGAGATGTCAATGGGTTTAGAGTGACTTTGGGCAGCCTGTATATTGAAATTCAGGGCTATTTTCCTGTGTTGCTGGAGAATTTGCATGGTATGTCTTTCTCTGGAACTTGTTGACCCTTGGGTGGTGCTTGGTTTCAGTGTGGGTATGCAGGCATTTGATGAGCTCCTATCGATTAATGTTCCCTGAAGTCAGGAGTTCTCTGGTGTTCTCAGGACTCAGACTTAAGCCTTCTGCCTCTGGTTTCATTCTTATTCTTGCAGTAGCCTCTAGGCTTCTCTATCTGTCACTTTCAAAGTGGTTCCTTCTGTTTTAGCTTCTGTTTGCTTGTCTCTTCAGTGTCTATTTCCGCCCTGACACAAGGGGGCGGTGGTGGACACTTTTTAAGGTTCACTTGTTCAGTCCTGATCTGGGAAGGGAGGAACGCTGCAGATGAATATCTCTGGAGTCTGTGGGGAGTGCTCGCAGTGTCCAGGCCACACTGGGTTTGCCCCTGCTCATGGCATGTGTGCTGTCCCAGTCTACACTGCACAGGTTCTCAGTTGCTCTGTCGATAACTGTCTGAGGCCGGAGCTGGGTTGCATGCACATCCCAGGTCTAAGCCACTCCGATTCAGGTACTTGGGTACTCCACAAAGGTGCAGAGTTGTTTGGGCCTGTGTTTTGTGCCCTTCCCTGGTCTGAGCAGCTCAGGTGACCAGGTGTTTGGCAAACACAGTGGCTGCAACTTATCACCTCCCTGGTCCCACCCGCTTGGTTTTCTGGGTGTAAAACTGGCACACCTTCTCGGGCAGATGTTGACTGGCCAGAAACCCAAGAAGTCTTGGTTAGCAACAAAGCCTGCCTTCAGTTTGGTATCAGATGCCTTTCTGGAACTGCGATTGCCCCCTTCCTGCTCTGTCTGCCCTCCCCTGCCTATCTTGGTGGAGTATGGCCATCAGCAGCTGGCTAGCTCTGCTCAGTCCTTTGTTCTGTGAGCGGGTCTGGCAGAGTCTTAGGTTAGGGCTTTTCGCCTTTTCCTGCGGAAGCTATCCCACAGTTTGGTTGGCTATCTCCAGTCAGCTCTCCCAGACTGTTCTCATGGCATTCAGGCCCAGTCCTCACTCCAAGAAGTTCAGCTGGCTTCTCCCTGCCCAGCCACAGCTTGCTAATGGCGTCTGCGGGTATCTGCTCTGCTTCTCTTCTGGGAGATACCGTTGGGCATGTAAGCTGTGAGTTTTAAATATTTATTTCTTTTTCTCCCAGTTATGTCGCCCTCTGAGGTTCTGAGGCTCACCACAGACTCGCCTGTGAGAGTGTTTCCTGGTGTTTGGAAACCTCTCTTTTTTAAGCCTCCCTTCCTGGGACAGAGTGCCGTCCTTACCTCTTTTGTGTCTCTTTTTATCTTTTATGTTTTTTCCTTCCCCTTTCAAAGACAATGGGCTGTTTATCTGGGTGTCTGATGTCCTCTGCCGGGATTCAGAAGTTGTTTTGTGGAATTTACTCAGCATTCAAATGTTCTTTTGATGAATTTGTGGGGGAGAAAGTGGTCTCACTGTCCTATTCCTCTGCCATCTTGTTAGCCTAATCCCGATAAATAACCTGGAGACAAGGACTGAGAAGATGAAAGAAAGGTTTAACAAGAGGAACTCCAATATTTTGGCCACCTCATGCAAAGAGTTGTCTCACTGGAAAAGACTCTGATGCTGGGAGGGATTGAGGGCAGGAGGACAAGGGGATGACAGAGAACGAGATGGCTGGATGGCATCACCAACTCGATGGACATGAATTTGAGTGAATTCCAGGAGTTGGTGATGGGCAGTGAGGCCTGGCGTGCTGTGATTCATGGGATCGCAAAGAGTCGGACACAACTGAGCCACTGAACTGAACTGAGAAGAAATAAAAAAGAGTCAATATACAATGAATAATTCAATAGATGAGATAAAAAACACTCTGGAGGGAACCAACAGTAGAATAATGGAGGCAGAAGATAGAATAATTGAGTAAGAAGATAGAATGGTAGAAATAAATGAAGCAGAGAGGAAAAAAGAAAAGCAAACTCAAAGAAATGGGGAGAATCTCAGAGACCTCTGGGACAATGTCAAATGCCCCAACATCCAAATCATAGGAGTCCCAGATAAAGAAGACAAGAAGAAAGACCATGAGAAAATACTTGAGGAGATTATAGTTGAAGTTTTCCTTAAAATGTGAAAGGAAATAATCTCCCAAGTCCAAGAATCCCAGAGAGTCCCAAGCAGGATAAACCCAAGGTGAAATATCCCAAGACACATATCAATCAAATTAACAAAGATCAAACACAAAGAACAAATATTAAAAGCAGCAAGGGAAAAGCAACAAATAACACACAAGGGAATTCCCATAAGGATAACAGCTGATCTTTCAACAGAAACTCTTCAGGCCAGGAGGGAATGGCAGGTCATACTTAAAGTGATGAAAGAAAATAACCTACAGCCCAGATTACTGTACCCAGCAAGGATTGCATTCAAATATGAAGGAGAAATAAAAAAACTTTACAGACAAGCAAAAGCTGAGAGGATTCAGCATCACCAAACCAGCTCTCCAACAAATGCTAAAGGACCTTCTCTAGACAGAAAACGCATAATGAGTGTATAAACTCGAACCCAAAGAGTAAAGTAAATCCAACAGAATCATACTGATCAATAATTACCTTAAATGTAAATGGTTTGAATGCCCCAACCAAAAGACAAAGACTGGCTGAATGGATACAAAAACAAGACCCCCTATATATGTTGTATCCAAGAGATCCACCTCAAAACGAGGGACACATGCAGATTGAAAGTGAAGGGCTGGAAAAAGATATTCCACACACATAGAGACCGAAAGAAAGCAGGAGTAGCAATATTCATATCAGATAAAATAGACTTTAAGACAAAGGCAGTGAAAAGAGACAAAGACACTACAATAATGATCAAAGGATCAATCCAAGAAGAATATATAACAATTATAAATATATAAGCACCCAACATAGGAGCACCGCAATATGTAAGACAAATGCTATCAAGTATGAATGGGAAAATCAACAATAGCACAATAATAGTGGGAGACTTTAATACCCCACTCACACTTATGGATAGATCAACTAAACAGAAAATTAACAAGGAAACACAAACGTTAAATGATACAATAGACCAGTTAGACCTAATAGATATCTACACGACATTTCACCCAAAAACAAGGAATTTCACCTTCTTCTCAAGTGCACACAGAACCTTCTTCAAGATAGCTCACATCCTGGGCCATAAATCTAGCCTTGGTAAATTCAGAAAAATTGAACTCATCCCAAGCATCTTTTCTGACCACACTGCAGTAAGACTAGATCTCAAGTACAGGAGAAAAGCTATTAAAAATTACAACATATGGAGGCTGAACAATACACTTCCGAAAAATGAACAAATCATAGTAGAAATCAAAATATGCATAGAAATGGATGAAAATGAAAACACAACAGCCCAAAACCTGTGGGACACTGTAAAAGCAGAGCTAAGGGGAAGGTTCATTGCAAAACAGGCATACCTCAAGAAACAAGAAAACAGCCAATCAAATAACCTAACTCTACAACGAAAGCTACTAGAAAAGGAAGAAATGAAGAATCCCATGGTTAGTAGAAGGAAATGTATCTAAAAATTAGGGTAGAAATAAATGCACCAGAAACTAAAGAGACCATAGCGAAAATCAACAAAGCCAAAAGCTGGTACTTTGTGAGGGTAAATAAAATTGACAAACCACTAGCCAGACTCATCAAGAAACAAAGGGACAAAAACCAAATCAATAAAATTAGAAATGGAAAGGGAGAGATCACAATAGACAACACAGAAATAAAAAGGGTCATAAGAGACTACTATGAGCAATTATATGCCAATAAAATGGACAACTTGGAAGAAATGGACAAATTCTTAGAAAACTACAACTTTCCAAAATTGAACCAGGAAGGAATAGAAAATCATAACAGACATATCACAAGCATGGAAATTGAAACTGTAATCTGAAATCTTCCAGCAAACAAAAGTCCAGGTCCAGACGGCTTCACAGCTGAATTCTACCAAAAATTTAGAGAAGAGCTAACACCTATCCTACTCAAACTCTTCCAGAAAATTGCAGAGGAAGGTAAACATCCAAACTAATTCTATGAAGCCACTATCACCCTAATACCAAAACCTGACAAAGATGCCACAAGAAAAGAAAACTACAGGCCAATATCACTGATGAACATAGATGCAAAAATCCTTAAGAAAATTCTAGCAATCGGAATGCAACAACACATTAAGAAGATCATACATCATGACCAAGTGGGCTTTATCCCAGGGATGCAAGGATTCTTCAATATCCGCAAATCAATCAACGTAATACACCACAGTAACAAAATGAAAAATAAAAATCATATGATTATCTCAATAGATGCAGAGAAAGCCTTTGACAAAATACAACATCCATTTATGATAAAAGCCCTCCAGAAGGCGGGAATACAAGGAACATTCCTCAACAAAATAAAAGCTATGTATGACAAACCCATAGCAAACATTTTCCTCAATGGTGAAAAACTGAAAGTGATTCACCTAAAGTCAGGAACAAGACAAGGGTGCCCACTCTCACCACTACTATTCAACATAGTTTTGGAAGTTTTGGCCACAGCAATCAGAGCAGAACAAGACGAAAAAGGAATCTAAATCGCAAAAGAAGAAGTAAAACTTTCACTGTTTGCAGATGACATGATCCTCTACACAGAAAACCCTAAAGACTCTACCAGAAAATTACTAGAGCTAATCAATGAATATAGTACATTTGCAGGATATAAAATCAACACACAGAAATCCCTTGCATTCCTATACACTAATAATGAGAAAAAAGAAAGAGAAATAAAGGAAACAATTCCATTCACCGTTGTAAAGAAAAGAATAAAATACTTAGGAATAAATCTACCTATAGAAACAAAAGACCTATATATAGAAAACTATAAAACACTGGTGAAAAAGTCAGAGAAGATTCTAATAGATGGAGAAATATACAGTGTTCATGGATTGGAAGAATAAATATTGTGAAAATGAATATATTACCCAAAGTAATTTGTAGGATCCATTCAAACCCTATCAAGCTACCAATGGTATTTTTCACAGAGCTAGAACAAATAATTTAACAATTTGTATGGAAATACAAAAAACTTCGAATAGTCAAAGCAATCTTGAGAAAAAAGAATGGAACTGGGGAAACCAACCTGCCAGAATTCAGGCTCTACTACAAAGCCACAGTCATCAAGACAGTATGGTACTTGCATAAAGACAGAAATATTGATCAACGGAACTACATAGAAAGCCCAGAGATAAATCAATGCACCTATGGACACCTTATCTTTGACAAAGGAGGCAAGAATATTCAATGGAGAAAAGACAGTCTCTTTAACAAGAGGTGCTGAGAAAACTGGTCAGTTCGTTCAGTTCAGTTCAGTCGCTCAGTCGTGTCCGACTCTGCAACCCTATGAATCACAGCACGCCAGGCCTCCCTGTCCATCACCAACTCCCAGAGTTCACTCAAACTCATGTCCATCTAGTTGGTGATGCCAACCAGCCATCTAATTCTCTGTCGTCCCCGTCTCCTGCCAACCCCAATCCCTCCCAGCAACAGACTCTTTTCCAGTGAGTCAACTCGTCGCACGAGGTGGCCAAAGTATCGGAGTTTCAGCTTCAGCATCAGTCCTTCCAATGAGCACCCAGGACTGATCTCCTTTAGAATGGACTGGTTGGATCTCCTTGCAGTCCGAGGGACTCTCAAGAGTCTTCTCCAATACCACAGTTCAAAAGCATCAATTCTTCGGTGATCAGCTTTCTTCACAGTCCAACTCTCACATCCATACATGACCACGGGAAAAAACATAGCCTTGACTAGACGGACCTTGGTTGGCAAAGTAATGTCTCTGCTTTTTAATATGCTATCTAGGTTAGTCATGATTTTCCTTCCAAGGAGTAAGCGTCTTTTAATTTCCTGGCTGCAATCAGCATCTGCAGTGATTTTGGAGCCCAAAAAATAAAGTCTGACACTGTTTCCACTGTTTCCACATTTATTTCCCATGAAATGATGGGACCAGATGCCATGATCTTCGTTTTCTGAATGCGGAGGTCAACCACTTGTAAAAGAATGAAACTAGAACACTCCCAAACACCATACACCAAAATAAACTCAAAATGGATTAGAGAGCTAAATGTAAGACCAGATACTATAAAACCCCTAAAGGAGAACATAGGCAAAACACTCTCTGACATAAATCACAGCAGGATCCTCCATGACCCATCTCCCAGAATATTGGAAATAAAATCAAATATAAACAACTGGGATCTAATTAAAATTAAAATCTTCCGCATAGCAAAGGAAACTATCAGCAAGGTAGAAAGACAGCCTTCAGAATGGGAGAAAATAATAGCAAATGAAGCAACTGACAAAGGATTAATCTCAAAAATATACAAGCACTTCCTTCAACTCAATTCCAGAAAAATGAACGACCCAATCAAAAAATGAGCCAAAGAAGTAAACAGACATTTCTCCAAAGAATACATACAGATGGATAGAAAACACGTGAAAAGATGCTCAACATCACTCATAATCAGAGAAATGCAAATCAAAACCAAAATGAGGTACCATTTCACACCAGTCATAATGGCTGCTATCCAAAAGTCTACAAGCAATAAATGCTGGAGAGGGTGTGGAGAAAAAGGAACCCTCTTATACTGTTGGTGGGAATGTAAACTAGTACAACCACTATGGAGAACAGTGTGGAGATTCCTTAAAAAACTGGAAATAGAACTGCTACACGACCCAGTAATCCCACTGCTGGGCATGCACACTGAGGAAGCCAGAATTGAAAGAGACACATGTACTCCAGTGTTCATCGCAGTACTGTTTATAATAGCCAAGACACGGAAACAACCTAGATGTCCATCTGCAGATGAATGATAAGAAAGCTGTGGTACATGTACACAATGGAGTATTACTTAGCCATTAAAAAGAATACATTTGAATCAGTTCCAATGAGGTGAATGAAACTGGAGCCTACTATACAGAGTGAAATAAGCCAGAAATAAAAACACCAATACAGTAAACTAACGCATATATATGGAATTTAGAAAGACAATAATGATAACTCTGTATATGAGACAGCAAAAGAGACACAGATGTATAGAACAGTCTTTTGGACTCTGTGTGAGAGTGCATGGGTGGGGTGATTTGGGAGAATGGCATTGAAACATGTATATTATCGTATGTGAAATGAATCGCCAGTCTATGTTTCATGCATGATAGAGGATGCTCGGGGCTGGTGTACTGGGATGAAACAGAGGGATGGGATGGGGAGGGAGGTGGAAGAGGGGTTTAAGATGGGGAACACATGTACACCTGGGGCAGATTCATGTCAATGTATGGCAAAACCAAGACAATAGTGTAAAGTAATTAGCCTCCAATTAAAATAAATAAATTAAAAAATATATATAAACATATGAAACCATGTCCACAGGAAAATAGAATTCAGTATTTGCACTACATTTTGTTTAGAATATATACATAACACACTTTGAAACAAAATGTTTCCTTTTAATTTCTGTTTGGAAACAAATAATTTGAAAATTATATAGAAAAAAAATTATTTTTTTTTTTTGGTTTCTAAATATACTTCTTTTTTCACTTTCAAGTTTATTTTTTTCTTCTTTTTTAAATTGGAGGCTAATTAATTTACAATATTATATTGGTTGGTTTTGCCATACATTGACATTAATCCGCCCCGGGTGTACATGAGTTCCCTTTCCTGAACCCCTCTCCCACCTCCCTCCTCCCTTTATCCTCCCTCTGGGTCATCCCGCACACCAGCCCCGAGCATTCTGTAACATGCATCGATCCTAAATTGGCGATTCGTTTCACATATGATAATATACATGTTTCAATGCCATTCTCCCAAATCATCCCACCCTCATCCTCTCCCACAGAGTCCCAAAGACTGTTCTATACATCTGTGTCTCTTTTGCTGTCTCGTATACAGGGTTATCATTTGCATCTTTCTAAATTCCATATATATGCATTAGTATACTGTATTAATGTGCATGTAGATTTGCATGCATTTTATGAAAGATAATAATTGCTAAAGTCAAGGTCAAGAAGTTTTAACAACAGTTTATTTGCCAGAAATCAGCTTTGTGTACTGAAACATAGCTTGCTCACTGTTTCTGTCAATTATATTCTCATGATCTTGTATTTTAGTTAATTAAGAAAACTCAAAAAAGTGAGTAATAATTATTTTTTTCAAAAGGTCTAGAGTATAGTGGTATGATATCATAAAGCATACTCATACACTTCCTATATTTTCTTTATTTAAAGAATATCTTGGTTTCATTAACTATTTACTTAAATATTTTTTGCCAGTGTGTTTTGTGGGAAAATTAAGAACATATATACTTATATTTGTAAATAAATGTGTATATTTCAGTTCAGTCTCTCAGTCTTGTGTGACTCTTTTCTACCCCATGGACTACAGCACACCAGGTGTCCCTGTCAATCACCAACTCCAGGAACTTCTTCAAACTCATATCCATTGAATCAATGATGTCATCAAAACATCTCATCTTCTGTCATCCCCTTCTCCTGCCTTCAATATTTCCCAAGACCAGGGTCTTTTCCAATGAGTCAGTTCCTTCCATCAGTTGGCCAAAGTATTGGAGTTTCAGCTTCCTTCCAATGAATATTCAGGACTGATTTCCTTCAGGATGGACTGGTTTAATCTCCTTACAGTCCAAGGGACGCTCAAGGGTCTTCTCCAATATCACAGCTCAAAAGCATCAGTTCTCCAGCACTCAACTTTCATTAGAGTCCAACTCTCACATCCATACATGACTGCTGGAAAAACCATAGCTTTGACTACACAGTCTTTGCAGGCAAAGTAATGTCTCTGCTTTTCAATATGCTGTCTAGTTTGGTCATAGCTTTTCTTCCAAGGAGTAAGTTTCTTTTAAATTCATGGGTGCAGTCACCATCTGCATCTTCTTGGAGGCAAGAAGATAAAGTCTGTCACTGTTCTCATTGTTTCCCCATCTATTTGCCATAAACTGATGGGACCAGATGCCATGATCTTCTTTTTTTGAATGTTGAGCTTTAAGCCAGCTTTTTCACTCTCCTCTTTCACTTTCATCAAAAGGCTCTTTAGTTCCACTTCGCTTTCTGCAATAAGGATGGTGTCATCTGTATATCTAAGGTTTTGGTATTTCTCCCAGCAATCTTGATTCCAGCTTGTGCTTCATCTAGTCCAGCATTTTGCATGATGTACTCTGCATATAAGTTAAATAAGCAGGGTGACAATATACAGCTTTGACATACTCCTTTCCCAATTTGGAACCAGCTCATTGTTTCTTCGGAGAAGGCAATGACAACCCACTCCAGTACTCTTGCCTGGAAAGTCCCGAGGGCAGAGGAGCCTGGTGGGCTGCAGTCCATGGGATCGCTAAGAGTTAGACATGACTGAGTGACTTCACTTTCACTTTTCACTTTCATGCATTGGAGAAGGAAATGACAACCCACTCCAGTGTTCTTGCCTGGAGAATCCCAGGGACGGGGGAGCCTGGTGGGCTGCTGTCTATGGGGTCGCACAGAGTCGGACACGACTGAAGCAACTTAGCAGCAGCAGCAACAGCATTGTTTCATGTTCGGTTCTAACTGTTGCTTTCTGACACGCAAGCAGGTTTTGCAGGAGGTAGGTAAGGTGATCTGGTATTCCCATCTCTTTAAGAATTGTCCACAGCTTTATGTTGATGCACACAGTCAAAGCAGAGTCAATGAAGCAGAAGGAGATGCTGTTCTTGAATTATCTTGCTTAATTTGCATAGATAAATATATTTGTATACCTATGCAAATACATATGATATATGCAATATACAAGTTGTTTAATCTATACCTAGATACATATATATATATATATATGTATAAAAATTTAAAATCTTTACTCAATTATTTTACTTGGAGGAAGTAGTCTTACTTTTCTCTATGTCAATTTCTTCTTTTTTAAAACATGCTGTATCCATGTCTGTGAAACATTGCAGCACACTGTACATAAAGTAGGAGAGATGGGGTGAGAGTTACACTCTTATAGGTAGATGAACCCCTTGTTCATGGTTTCTTGAAGTCATGGAGTTTCAAAGAAAACCTCAGAAGTGTGTGATCCCTCTGTAAGATAGAATGAACCTACAAGTGTGGACTATTTGACATGTTCCTGTAAAGGCTGGAGAATTATAATCTTTGGAGAGATTAATTAAAGAATGTAAATTTTTGCTCATGTATGAGGGAAACATGACTCTCCTTTATTATCCAAGAAAGCAAAAAAAAAAAAGATTTAAAAGTTTATTCCTAGATGATCATGAGAAAAGTAGAGTGATACTTGGTAGTCTCAACCAAGGTCTGAGTCTTTCCAGACCGCAGAGTAGTGTGATCATATCACCATGAACAGAAATATTATGGAAATCGGATACATACTCAGTTATGTGGAATGGAAGCTAGTATATGTACGTGCGTGCATGCTAAGTCACTTCAGCCATGTTGGGCTCTTTGCAACCCTATGGACCATAACCCACCAGGTTCCTCTGTCTACGGGATTCTCCAGACAAGAATACTGGAATGGTTTGCCATGCCCTCCTCCAAGGGATAGTCCTGACCAGAGGTCATACTGGTGTCTCTTATGACTACATGCAATGGCAGGCAGGTTCTTTACCACTAGTGCCACCAGCTAAGCCCCTAGCATGTGTAGGTGATGTGAAATGTTTGCTGAGGTTATTGAGGGACTTTGAAAAATCATATATCTGAAAACAATAAGATCTGTAGATATACAGTTTTGGTCAATTTAATGCAAATTTATCATCTTAAACTTTCTATTTTGAAGAAAGCTTATCTTAAATACGAAATATATATTTCTCCATGGGGTGGATTTGGTTGTGTCAGGATGTGTAATACTAAAATATCTCTGTCCTCAGCTGTGCAGTATGAAGAATTATTGAAGGGTTAGTTAATAATGTCGTGATAAAATTTGTATCTTAGAATGATAGGCCTGGTCACCATTGAGAGTGAATTCAGGTTGGAAAAATTGAAACAAGAAGATTATCTAATGCTTTAGAAAAGTAATTATAAAAATCAGAACCACACCAAAGGTAGTGAGTATTAAAATTTAAGATTGTGTTGGGAAAATGGAGTAGATGGCATACTTGGACTCAGTAGATAATTGTAAGAGAAAAGAGAGGTGGCAAGAAAATTTTAGTAAAATCATGTATGCAGCATTTTGCAGGAAACCTCCCTCAGAAGGAACCCCTTTTCTGGTCAATTGAAGAAAAGCTATACTCTTAACTATATTCAATGATTTTCATTTGGTCTTTGCTGAGTTTTATATATGTGATGTAGTATTTGATATCATTGGAAACTCTAAGTAGAGAACAACAAGAAAAAAAAAAAAAACTGCTTTTTTACTTTTGTTTTGAAAATTTTATCAACATGACTACTAACTGTTTCATAACTCCTCTTATGGTTTATTTTTGTGCCCCAATTGTCAAGAAAACCTTCTAATAGTACATAAACAAAGCACATGTTATTTTCTTTTTTGGAGGTTCATCAATTATTTTCTCACAAACTTCTACATAACTGGCCTGTGTTTCATACCTTAATTTTGTTTCCTAAATTTTGACTTGGATAAGGTGCTTTCTTAGAAAAAAAATTAATGCTTTTGAACTGTGATGTTGGAGAAGACTCTTGAGAGTCCCTTGGACTGCAAAGAGATTAAACCAGTCCATCCCAAAGGAAATCGATCCTGAATATTCATTGGAAGGAAGCTGAAACTCCAATACTATGGCCATCTAATGCAAAGAACTGACTCCTTGGAAAAGACCCTGATGCTGGGAAAAATTGAAGATTGGAGGAGAAGGGGATGACAGAGGATGAGATGGTTGGATGGCATCACCAACTCGATGGACATGAGTTTGAACAAACTCCAGGAGTTGGTGAAGGACAGGGAAGTCTGGCATGCTGCAGTCCATGGGGTGCCAAAGAGTTGGACATGACTGAGAGACTGAACTGCAAGTGGTTTCTACAGCTACTGTGGTTGCTTAAACTACTTATTTTATATCCTCAGTATTCACTATGCTTTCATCTCCCAGAAACCACTACTCACTTTAAAAATCAAACTTATTTGTTACATTATCAGCATGAGATCTTCTTAACCTCCACTTCATGTATGAAATAAGAGACTCAATAGTAGAGCAACTTGTTAAAAACAAGTCTTGCAATTGCTCTTCAGTTGCTCAGTAGTGTCAGACTCCTTGGAACACCATGAACTTCAACACATCAGGCTTCCATGTCCTTCACTGTCTCCCAGAGTTTGTTCAAATTCTTGTCCACTGAGTCAGTGATGTCATCCAATCATCTCATCATCTGTCACCCACTACTCCTCCTGCCTTCAATCTGTCTCAGCATCAGGGTCTTTTCCAAGGAGTTGACACTTTGTATCAAGTGTCCAAAGTATTGAAGTTTCAGCATCAATCCTTTCAACGAACATTCAGAGTTGTTTTCCTTTAGGATTAACTTGTTTGATCTTGCAGTCCAAGGGACTCTCAAGAGTCTTCTTCAACACCATAGTTTAAAATCAATTCTTCAGCATTCAGCTTTCTTTTTGGATCCTACTCTCACTTCCATACACGACCACTGGGAAAAATATAGCTTTGAGTGTACAGACCTTTGTCTGGAAAGTAATGTCTCTGCTTTTTACTATGTTGTCCAGGTTTGTCATAGCTTTTCTTCCAAGGAGCAAGCATCTTTCAATTTTGTGGCTGCAGTCACTATCCACAGTGATTCTGGAGCCCAAGAAAATGAAATGTGCCACTGTTTCATCTTTTTCCCTATCTATTTGCTATAAAGAGATAAGACCAGATGTCATGATTTTAGTTGTTTTTTTTTTTTTTAATTTTGATTTGTAAGTCAGGTTTTTCACTCTCCTCTTTCACCTTTATCGAAAGGCTCTTAAATTCCTCTTTACTTTCTGCCATAAGGGTTGTGTCTTTTGCATATTTGAGGTTATTGATATTTCTTCCAGTAATCTTGATTCCATCTTGAGCTTCATCCAGCCTGGCATCTCACATGATGCTCTCTATAATATAAATTAAATAAGCAGGGTGACAATATACAGACTTATACTCTTTTCCCAATTTTGAACCAGTCTTGTTGTTTCATGTCCAGTTCTAACTATTGCTTCTTGACCTGCACACAGGTTTCTCAGTAGGCAGAAAAGGTGGTACGCTATTCCCATCTCTTTAAGTATTTTCCAGAGTTTGTTGTGATCCACACAGGCAAAGGCTTTAGCCTAATCAGTGAAGCAGAATAGATGTTTTTCTGGAACCTCCTGTGTTTTCTATGATCCAATGAATGTTGGCAATTTGATCTCTGGCTCCTCTACCTTTTCTAAATCCAGCTTCTATATCTGGAAATTCTCATTTCAAATACTGTTGAGTTACAGGCAAGTTTGGCCTTGGAGTATGAAATGAAGCAGAGGAGAATTTAATAATTTTTCAAGACAACACACTGGTCATAGCAAACACCCTCTTCCAACCACACAAGAGACCAGTATACAAATGGACATTACCAGATGATGAATACCAAAATCATATGCATTATATTCTTTGAGGCTGATGATAGAAAAGCTCTACACAATCAGCAGTAACAAAACCAAGAGTTCACTGTGGCTCAGATCATGAACACCTTATTGCAAAATTCAGACCGAAATTGAAGAAAGTAGGGAAAACTACTAGGTCATTCAAGTAT
Organism: Moschus berezovskii; assembly: GCF_049115385.1. Taxonomy (NCBI): domain Eukaryota; kingdom Metazoa; phylum Chordata; class Mammalia; order Artiodactyla; family Moschidae; genus Moschus; species Moschus berezovskii. The sequence continues at coordinate 6,258,632 of NC_142469.1, forward strand.
GACCTAAATCATATCCATTATTATTATACATTGGAAGTGACAAATAGACTCAAAGGATTAGATTTGATACACTGTGGATGCAGGTTCTTAACGTTGTACAGGAGGCAGTGATCAAAACCATCCCCAAGAAAAAGAAATGCAAAAAGGCAAAATGGTTGTCTGAGGAGGGCTTAAAAATAATGGAGAAAAGAAGAGAAGCAAAAGGCAAAGGAGAATAGGAAAGACATACCCATCTGAATGCAGGGTTCCAAAGAATAGCAAGGAGAGATAAGAGATTTTGTTAAAGTGCTGCACTCAATTTTCCAGCAAAGTTGGAAAACTCAGCAGTGGCCACAGGACTGGAAAATGTCCATTTTCATTCCAATACCAATTAAAGGGCAGTGCCAAAGACTGACCTAAAACAGCAGATTTCCTGACCAATACATTAATATGACTTTCACTGCATTGTACCTATTCTCAGTTGTAATATGTTATTACTCCTAACATTTTATTATATTTTTTCTTTGAAGCTGGATACTAGTAATCATGAAACTCCCCAGTTATAAAAAATGATAACCTTCTCATTTGAGTTGATATTTATGTCACGGTCATCCCGTTTAATACAGTAAGTTAAATTTATTTTAAGCCATCATTATGATAGATTTTCAAAGCTGGCTAGGAAGGAAACACATCACTTGAGTTGCTATAATGACCTTAATACTTTTTCATATCCCCCATGCTTAAAAAGAAAGTAAGAGATGAAACAGTCACCTTGTAATTTTCAATCAACCATTACACCTCATCAACATATATGGTAAGAATATGAGAATGTTAAAAGCAAAAACAAATTTAAAAAGTTATAAATTCATCTACATTTTTGGGAAAGCCAGGAGGATTCCGAGCAATAATTGGGTTCATATAGTACTGAACCTAAGACTCTCTAAAATATCTGAAATGAATAATTTTAAGACTAACTGAAAAGAAAGAAAGAATGAAAGATAAAAATTATAACCTCATTAAAAAATACTAGGGTGGCTCATAAAACTAAGTAATGTCATAAATATGATTCTATGAATAGCATTTACTACATTGTGAATTCCTGTATGCTTACATCAAGTTACCCAGTAATTGAATTAAATGAATGAAATTTAAAAGGACAGATTCCTTTAATAATGTAATAGTGCAGTTTCTAGTTAAATATATGACAGTATTTATGGTCATTTATTCAAACCTCTACTAACTTCAGTGGATGTTGCTTTATGAATTTTGCAATAAGAAGCAAACATAATTCAGTGAAGCATCTATCTCTCTACCAATTGCAGATAATAAAATACTTTACAGTAAGTAATCATTTGTATGAGATTAAAGTTGTCCTTCATAAAGTACTAGAGTTTTATATTTTTAGTATTTGCATCCATCTTTATAGTATGCAAATACTATCAATATATCATTTACTGAAGTGTTTAGCGTGCTTCTACACCTTCTAAATTTGTGAAATGAATTGTGATAGCATGCAATATTAATATGGAATGCCACACAATTGTTCACATAATATAACTTTCCTACTGGAGGATTTAAAACCTCAATCTTGCTGCTGCAAATCTCTTCTCAGTTGGGCACAGAAGCAAAAATATGAGTTACCACGTGGTCTCTCATTAGAAAATGACCTTTCTCTCTAAGGATCCGAATGATAATATTGCTTGGCAAAACGATATTTGTAGATTCAGAAAACAAAAGACTAATCTCAGTTAAATCTAACTATTGCTTTACAGTTTCTGAAATTTAGAAAAAGGACAAGAAGCTCCCAAACTATCTTCTGATATATTGATATACTGAATGATTATATATATATAATCATTTCTCTTTCAATAATATTTTGTATATTTAGTAAAAGAAAGAAAATTTATTTAAGATGAATTATCTCAGTTGCATAAAGTGTCTTATGACAAGAACAATGGGAGGCAGGGATGAAGCTGCAATAAGGGGACTGTATGGGTGGTAGCCACCTCCTGGGGGGTGCTATGCATGGAGGAGATGTCCTCCACACAGGGGCAATGACTGGGGCACTGAAGGGGCTGAGAGTCTGCGTATGGTCACCCTGTCTCCACAAAGGGTTGTTCTGAACTCAAGCCCGTGGAGATGGGGGAAAATGTTTGAATCCCTGAAGGATGACTGAGTTTAGGTTTAGATATCAATTCTATAAAAACAAAACAAAAAGTGACTGAATTTATCTCTAGAACTGTATGTTTTGTATCTGCATCAAGCAGAATGGTGTTAGTGACTATAGCTGTTATACAAAAATGAAAGCTAAACTTGAAAATTTGAGTCTGTGTTTGTTAAAAAGGGAGTGTTTCCTGCCATCCTGTGTGTTCTTGCCTCAGAGTTCAAGGGGCTGCTGTGAACAGTTCAGGGCTCACTACAACCCAGGCTTCCTTCCTCCAAGGCCTTTCCCACCACCCTCCTCAAAGTCAGATGTGGCCATTAGATATCTTTGACCAGCCAAGCACCAAGGGTGATGAGGGTGATATGGATCATTTTCAGGCAGAAACTTGTAATTATCAGACCAAGATTTTCCTGTATGGAAATATGGTCAGATCAAAGGACCATTGTGAAACATTTACACATGTGACAGCACCTCCAAGCATCATTTGAAACTACATGGAATTCCTATGAGTGAGGGCTCAGGTTTTGCTGCTTTAAGTCCTGAGGCTGTGGACTGTTACTGAACCATCACTTCTTGTCATGGTGCAGTTGCTCAGTCATGTCCCGACTCTTGGCTACCACAAGGGCTACAGCACACCAGTCTTCCCTGTCCTTCCCTATCTCCCAGAGCTTGTTCAAACTCATATCCATTGATTCAGTGATGCCACCAAAGTATCTTATCCTCCATTGCCCCCTTCTCCTCCTGCCTTCAATCTTTCCCAGCATCAGAGTCTTTTCTAATGAATCAGCCCTTCATGTCAGGTAGCCGAAGTACTGAAGCTTCAGCATCAGTCCTTCCAATTAGTATTCAGGGTAGACTTCCTTTACGATTTGGTTTGATCTCCTTGCAATCTAAGGGACTCTCAAGAGTCGTGTCCAACACCACAGTTCAAAAGTTTCAATTCCTTAGTGCTCAGCTATCTTTATGGTCCAACTATCCTGGAAAAACCATACTTTTTTTCTTTCTTCTTCTTTTTTTTTTTTTTTACTTTACAATATTGTACTGGTTTAGCCATACATTGATATGAATCTTTGACTATACAGACCTTTGCTTGAAAGTGATGACTTTACTTTTTAATATACTATCTAGGTTTGTCATAATTTTTCTTCCGAGAAGCAAGCGTCTTTTAATTTCGTTACTGCAGTCACTGTCCACAGTGATTTTGGAACACAAGAAAATAAAATCCACCACTATTTTCATTCATGCAGCATAACTTAGTGGGCTTCCTGGGTAGCTGAGCTGGTAAAGCATCCACTTACAATGCAGGAGACCCCAGTTCAATTCCTGGGTAGGGAAGTTCCCCTGGAGAAGCGATAAGCTACCCATTCCTGTATTCTTGCACTTCCCTGTGACTCAGATGGTAAAAAATCCACCTGCAAAGCAGGAGATGTGGGTTCAATCCCTGGGCTTGGAAGATCCCCTGGAGGAGGGCATGGAAACCCACTCCAGTTTCATGACTGAGCAACTAAGCACAGCATCACTTAGCATAACCAAACTGACTCAGAGGCCAGAACGTTTCTGCAAAACTTCTTTCTTTATAACCAGAGCTTTTGCAACACTATCCAAATTAGACAGATGACTTTGGAAGCTTAGTAAAAAGTAGGTAGGTAATGGTATTTGCTAAAGTGGACTTTAAAGGCCATTTTAAACTGTGGCATCAAACGGCACTTTCATCAGGGAATGCTAACAACTACAATCATTCACTTGCACATTAAGGAAGGAATATTTTCATGCTTTCTCAGATGACCCCAGAATCTCTGCCCCTTTACTCAGAAAACTGAACACGGCTTTCTGAGAAAAACTCCCTCCTCTGTTCACATGAAATACAGTACCAAATAAACAACATCAGGGAATTAAAGCACCAGTTCAGTTCAGTTGCTCAGTCGTGTCTGACTCTTTGCGATCCCATGAATCGCAGCATGCCAGACCTCCCTGTCCATCACCAGTTCCCGGAATTTACCCAAACTCATGTCCATTGAGACGGTTATGCCATTCAACCATCTCATCCTCTGTCATCCCCTTCTTCTCCCACCTTCAATTGTTCCCAACATCAGGGTCTTTTCAAATGAGTCAACACTTCACATAAGGTGGCCAAAATACTGGAGTATCAGCTTCAGCATCAGTCTTTCCAATGAACACCCAGGACTGATCTCCTTTAGGATAGACTGGTTGGATCTCCTTGCAGCCCAAGGGACTCTCAAGAGTCTTCTCCAACACCAAAGTTCAAAAACATCAATTCTTCAGCGATCAGATTTCTTTATAGTCCAACTCTCACATGCATACATGACCACTGGAAAAAAAAACATAGCCTTGACTAGACGGAACTTTGTTGACAAAGTAATGTCTCTGCTTTTTACTGTGCTGTCTAGGTTGGTTATAACTTTACTTCCAAGTAGTAAGTGTCTTTTAGTTTCATGGCTGCAGTCACCATCTGCAGTGATTTTGGAGCCCAAAAAAAGTAAAGACAGCCACTGTTTCCACTGTTTACCCTTCTGTTTGCCATGAAGTGATGAGACTGGATGCCATAATCTTAGTTTTATGAATGTTGAGTTAAGCCAACTTTTTCTCTCTCCTCTTTCACTTTCATCAAGAGTCTCTTTAGTACTTCTTCGCTTTCTGCCATAAGGGTAGTATCATCTGCATATCTGAGGTTATTGATATTTCTCCCTGCAATCTTGATTCCAGCTTGTGCTTCTCCCAGTCCAGAGTTTCTAAAGATATACTCTGCATATAAAGCACCAAGATACTTTTCTTTTTGTTTAATTAATTTTTTGAAGGATAATTGCTTTACAGAATTTTGCTGTTTTCTGTCAAACGTCAACATGAATCAGCCATATTGATACATATATCACCTCCCTTTTGAAACTCCCTCCCAACTCCCGCCCCATCCCACCCCTCTAGGTTGATACAGAGCCCCTGTTTGAGTTTCCTGAGACATAGAGCAATTTCCCATTGGCTATCTATTTTACATATGGTAATACAAGTTTCCATGTTACTCTTTCCATACATCTCACCCTCTCCTCCCCTCTCCTCATGTCCATAAGTCTATTGTCTATGTCTGTTTCTCCATTGGTGGTGGTGGTTTAACTGCTAAGTCATGTCTGACTGTTGCAACCCCATGGACTGTAGCCCACCAGACTTCTCTGTCTATGGGATTACCCAGTCTACAATACTGGAGTGGGTTGCCATTTCCTTCTCCAGGGGATCTTCCTGACCTAGGAATCAAACCTGGATCTCTTGCATTGCAGGCAGATTCTTTACCAACTGTGCTATGAGGGAAGCCTCATTTACTGCCCTGCAAATAAATACTTCAGTATCTTTTTTCTAGTTTTCATATATATGCATTAGAATATGATATTTATGTTTCTCTTTCTGACTTATTTCACTGTGTATAATAGGTTCTAGGTTCATCAACCTCATTAGGACTGACTCAAATGCATTCTTTTTTATAGCTGAGTAATATTTCATTGTATGTACCACAATTTCTTTATCCATTCATCTGTCAATAGACATCTAGGTTGCTTCCATCTTCTAGCTATTGTAAATAGTGCTTCAGTGAACAATGGGATACATGTGTCTTTTTCTATTTTGATTTCCTTAGGGTATATGCCTAGGAGTGGGAATGCTGGGTCAATAAGGTGGCTTTATTCCTTTTTTTAAGGAATCCCCATACCATTTTCTATAGAAGCTGTATCAATTTACATTCCCACCAATGGTAAAAGAGCATTCCCTTTTCTCCACACGCTCTCCAGCATTTATTGTTTGTAGATGTTTTGATGATGGACATTCTGACTGGTGTGAGGTGATATCTCATTGTGGTTTTGATTGGCATTTCTCTAATAATGTGTGACGTTAAGCATCTTTTCATGTCTTTGTTAGCCATCTATCTTCTCTGAAGAAATATCTGTTTAGGTCTTTTACCACTTTTTGTTTGGATGGGTTGTTTGTTTCTCTGGTATTGAGTTGTATGAGCTGTTTGTATATTATGGAAATTATTCCTTTGTCAGTTGTTTCATTTGCTATTATCTTCTCCCATTCTGAGAGTTGTCTTTTCACCTTGCTTATAGTTTCCTTTGCTGTGCAAAAGCTTTAAAGTTTAAACAGGTCCCATTTGTTTACTTTTGCTTTTATTTCCATTACTCTAGGAGGTGAGTCATAGAGGATCTTGCTTAGATTTATGTAATCGAGTGCTCTGCCTCTTAGATTTTCTTCTAAGAGTTTTTTTAGTTTCTGGTCTGGCATTTAGGTCTTTAATCCATTTTGAGTTTATCTTTGTGTATGGTGTAAGGAAGTGTTCTAATTTATTCTTTTACATGTCGCTGTCCAGTTTTCCCAGCACCATTTATTGAAGAGGCTGTCTTTGCCCCATTGTATATTCTTTCTTCCTTTGTCAAAAATAAGTTATCCATAGGTACATGGGCACCTGTGGTCTATATTTGTTCCACTGGTCTTTATTTCTGTTTTTATGCCAGGACTAAATTGTTTTGATGACTGTAGATTTGTAGTATAATCTGAGGTCAGGAAAGTTTTTACCTCTAGTTCCATTCTTCTTTCTCAAGACTGCTTTGGCTATATGGGGTCTTTTGTGTTTCCATATGAATTGTGAAATTTTTTGTTCTAGTTCTATGAAAAAAAAAATGCCATTGGCAACTTGATACGGATTTCACTGAATCTGTAGATTGCATTTGGTAGTATAGTCATTTTCATGATATTTATTCTTCCTACCCAGGAACATGGAATATCTCTCCATATGTTTATGTCATCTTTGATTTCTTTCATCATGTCTTATAATTCCCTGTGTAAACTTATTTTATCTATTTAGGTAAGTTTATTCCTAGATATTTAATTATTTTTGTTGTAATGGTGAACAGGATTGATTCCCTAATTTCTCTTTCTGATTTGTCATTGTTAGTGTGAAGAAATGCAAGTGACTTCTGTGTATTGATTTTGTAGCCTGCAACTTTGCTAAATTCACTGATTAGCTCTAGTAATTTTCTGATACAATCTTTAGGGTTTTCTATGTACATTATCATCTCTTCCAAAAACAGTGAGAGCTTTACTTCTTATTTTCTGATCTGGATTTTTAATTTCTTTCTCTTCTCTGATTGTTGAAGCTAGGATTTCCAGAACTATGTTGAATAATAGTGGCAAAAGTGGACATTCTTGTCTTATTCCTGATCTTAGGGGGAATGCTTTCAGTTTTTCAAAATTGAGAATAATATTTGCACTAGGCTTATCATGTATGGCCTTTATTATGTTGAGGCAGGTTGCTTCTATTATCATTTTTTGAAGAATTTTCATCATAAATGGGTGCTGAATTTTGTCAAAGGCTTCCTCCTCATCTATTGAGATTATCATATGGTTTTTATTTTTCAATTTGCTAAGATGGTGTATCACTTTCATTGATTTGGGTATGTTGAAGAATCCTTTCTTCCCTGGAATAAACCCAACTTGATTATGGTGTGTGAGCTTTTTGATATGTTCCTGAATTCTATTTGCTAAAATTTTGTTGAGGATTTTTGCATCTGTGTTCATCAGTGATATTGGCCAGTAGTTTTCTTTTTTTTGTTGTTGTTTTTGTCTGGTTTTGGTATCAGCGTGATGGTGGCCTCGCAGAATGAGTTTGGACTTGTTCCTTCCTCTGCAATTTTTTGAAAGAGTTTTAGAAGGGTAGGCATAAGCTCTTCTCTAAATGTTTGATAGAATTCTCCTGTGAAGCCATCTGGTCCTAGGCTTTTGTGTTTTGGAAGATTTTTGATCACAGCTACAATTTCAGTGCTTACAACTGGGTTGTTAATAATTTCCATTTCTTCCTGGTTCAGTGTTGGAAGATTGAACTTTTCTAAGTATCTGTCCATTTCTTCCAGGATATCCATTTTATTGTTTATAGTTTTTCATCCTTTGTATGTCTGCATTGTATGTCGTAACCTGTCCTTTTTCACTTCTAATTTTTTTTTTATTTGATTCTTCTCTCTTTTGTTCTTGACGAGTCTGGCTAAAGGTTTATCAATTTTTCTTTTTTAATCTTCTCAAAGAACCAGTTTTATTAATCTTTATAGTGTTTCTTTCATTTCTTTTTCATTTATTTCTGCTCAGATCTTTATCAATTCTTTCCTTCTACTAATTTTGGGTTTTTGTTCCTCTAGTTTTCTTTAGGTGTAAAGTTAGGCTGTATATTCGATGTCTTTCTTGTTTCTTGAGGTAGGATTGTATTGGTATAAACTTCCCTCTTAGAACTGTTTTTGCTGCATCTCATAGGTTTTAAGTTGTCATCTTTTCACTGTCATTTGTTTCTAGATTTTTTTTTTTTTTTGGTTTCCCATTTGATTTATTCAGTAACCTGTTGGTTATTTGGAAATGTATTGTTTAATCTCCATGTGCTTGTGTTTTTTACATGTTTTTTTTTCCTTCTTGTAATTGATATCAATCTCATAGCATTGTGATCAAAGAAGATGCTTGATAAAATTTCACTTTTCTTAAATTTACTGAGGCTTGATTTTTGACCCAAGATGTGGTCTTTCCTGGAGAATGTTCCTTGTGCACTTGAGAAGAAAGTGTATTCTTCTGCATTTGAATGAGATATCCTGAAGGTATCAATGAGATCTATCTCATTTAAGGTATCATTTAAGACTTGTGTTTCCCTATTAATTTTCTGTTTTGATTATCTGTCCATTGGTGTTTGTGGGGGTGTTAAAGTCTTCTATCATTATTGTGTCACTGTCAATGTCTCCCTTTTTATCTGTTAGTGTTTGTCCTTTGTATTGAGGTGCTCCTAGGTTGGGTGCATAGATTTTTACAATTGTTATGTCTTCTTCTTGGAATGATCCCTTGATCATTATGTAGTGTCCTTCCTTATATCTTGCAATATTCTTCAAGATCTATTTTCTCTGATACGAGGATTGCTACTTCAGCTTATTTATTTATTTTTTTGCTTCACATTTGCATGGAATATATTTTTCCATTCTCTCACTTTCAGTCTATATATTTCTTTAGGCCTGAATTGGGTTTCTTGTAGAAAGCCTATATATGGGTCTTGTTTTTGTATCCATTCAGCCAATCTGTGTCTTTTGGTTGGACCATTTAATCCATTTACATTTAAACTAATTATTGATAGGCATATGTTCCTAATGTCATTTTTTTTAATTGTTTGGGGTTGATTTCATAGATATTTTTTCTTCTCTTGTATTTCTTGACTATATAAGTCCGTTTAACATTTGTTGTAAAGCTGGTTTGGTAGTACTGAATTCTCTTAACCTTTGCTTGTCTGAAAAGCTCTTTATTTCTCCATCAATTTTGAATGAGATCCTTGCTGTGTACAGTAATTTTGATTGTAGATTTTCCCCTTTCAGTACTTAAAATATATCCTGTCATTCCCTTTTGTCCTGCAGAATTTCTGCTGAAAGATCAGCTGATAAATGTTTGGGTTTTCCCTTGTATGTGATTTGTTGCTTCTCCCTTGCTGTTTTTAATATTGTTTCTTTTCATCTGGTCTTTGTTAGTTTGATTAGTATGTGATTTGGCATGTTTCTTCATGGGTTTATCCTGTATGGCACTCTGTGCCTCTTGGACTTGATTGACTATTTCATTTTCCATACTGGGAAAATTTTCAACTATAATCTCTTAGAAATTTTTCTCATGACCTTTCTTTTTCTCTTTTTCTCCTTCGGCTGCTGCTGCTAAGTCGTTTCAGTCATGTCCGATTCTGTGAAACCCCATAGATGGCAGCCTACCAGGCTCTTCTGTCCCTGGGATTCTCCAGGCAAGAACACTTGGGTTGCCTTTACCTTCTCCATTCTTCTTCTTCTGGGTCACCTATAATTCAAAGGTTACTGTAATTGATATGGTTCCAGAAGTCTCTGAGATGACTATCCTTATTTCTTTTCACTCTTTTCACCTTATTCTGCTCTTCAGAATTTTTTCACACCATGCTGTCTTCCAGCTCACTGATCCATTCTTCTCCTTCAGATATTCTACTATTGATTCCTTCTAGAGTATTTTCAATTTCAGTAACTGTGTTGTTTTTCACTGTAGGTGTATTCTTTAAATCTTCTAGGTCCTTGTTAATTGACTCTTCATTTTCTCTATTTTTTTTCAAGGTTTTTGATAAGCTTTACTATCATTATTTTAAACTCTTTATCTGACAGTTTGCCAATTTTCTCTTCATTATTTGGATTTCTGTCTTTATGGTTTGTTCCTTCATTTATGCAGTATTTCTCTGTCTTTTATTATTATTTATTTAACTTATTGTGTTTGAGCTTTCCTTTTCCCAGGCTTCAAATGAAGCTTAATTTTTCCCTTGAAGAAGGTTGAATTCCTTCTTCATTTTGGTTTCTGCCCTCCTAAGGTTGGTCCAAATAGCTGTGAAAAGTAGAGAAGCAAAAAGCAAAGGAGAAAAGATATAAGCATTTAAAGGCAGATTTCCAAAGAATAGCAAGGAGAGATAAGAAAGCCTTCCTCAGGGATCAATGCAAAGAAGTAAATGATAAAAACAGAATAGGAAAGACAAGAGATATCTTCAAAAAAATTAGAGATACCAAGGGAATACTTCATGCAAAGAAGGGCTCAATAAAGGACAGAAATGGTGTGGACCTAACATAGCAGAAGATATTAAGAAGAGGTGGCAAGAATACACAGAACAACTGTACAAAAAAGATCTTCATGACCAAGATAATCACGATGGTGTGAAAACTCACCTAGAGTCAGACATCTTGGAATGTGAAGTCAAGTGGGCCTTAGAAAGCATCACTACGAACAAAGCTAGTGGAGGTGACAGAATTCCAGTTGAGCTATTTCAAATCCTGAAAGATGATGCTGTGAAAGTGCTGCACTCAATATGCCAGCAAATTTGGAAAACTCAGTAGTGGCCACAGGACTGGAAAAGATCAGTCTTTATTCCAATCCCAAAGAAAGGCAATACCAAAGAATGCTCAAACTACCGCACAATTGCACTCATCCCACACGCTAGTAAAGTCATGCTCAAAATTCTCCAAGCCGGGCTTCAGTAATACATGAACCGTAAACTTACAGATGTTCAAGCTGGTTTTAGAAAAGGCAGAGGCACCAGAGATCAAATTGCCAACATCTGCTGGATCATGGAAAAAGCAAGAGAGATCCAGAAAAAACATCTATTTCTGATTCATTGACTATGCCAAAGCCTTTGACTGTGTGGACAACAATAAACTGTGGAAAATTCCGAAAGAGATGGGAATACCAGACCACTTGACCTGCCTCTTGAGAACCTGTATGCAGGTCAGGTAATAACAGTTAGAAAAGGACATGGAACAACAGACTGGTTCCAAAAAAGAAAAGGAGCATGTCTAGGTTGTATATTGTCACCCTGCTTATTTACCTTATATGTAGAGTACATCATGAGGAATGCTGGACTGGAAAAAGCACAAGATGGAATCAAGATTTCCAGGAGAAATATCAATAACTTCAGATATGCAGATGACACTACCCTTATGGCAGAAAGTGAAGAGGAACTCCAAAGCCTCTTGATGAAAGTGAAAGAGGAGACTGAAAATGTTGGATTGAAGCTCAACATTCAGAAAACAAAGATCATGGCATCTGGTCCCATCACTTCATGGAAAATAGATGGGGAAACAGTGGAAACAGTGTCAGACTTTATTTTTTTGGACTCCAAAATCACTGCAGATGCTGATTGCAGCCATGAAATTAAAAGATGCTTACTCCTTGGAAGGAAAGTTATGACCAACCTTGATAGTATATTAAAAAGCAGAGACATTACTTTGCCAACAAAGGTCCGTCTAGTCAAGACTATGGTTTTTCCCGTGGTCATGTATGGATGTGAGAGTTGGACTGGGAAGAAAGCTGATCGCCGAAGAATTGATGCTTTTGAACTGTGGTGCTGGAGAAGACTCTTGAGAGTCCCTTGGACTGCAAGGAGATCCAACCAATCCATTCTAAAGGAGATCAATCCAGGGTGTTCATTGGAAGGACTGATGCTAAAGCTGAAACGGCAATACTTTGGCCACCTCATGCGACGAGTTGACTCACTGGAAAAGACTCTGATGCTGGCAAGGATTGGGGGCGGGAGGAGAAGGGGACGACCGAGAATGAGATGGCTGGATGGCATCACCGACTCTGTGGACATGGGTTTGAGTGAACTCCGGGAGTTGGTGATGGACAGGGAGGCCTGATGTACTGTGATTCATGGGGTCGCAGAGAGTCGGACACGACTGAGCGACTGAACTGAACTGAGTGCTAATAAAATTGACAAGTACAACGGGGAGGGGGTTATTCAAAAGAATCTAACAAACAAGTCAAAACATAGGAAAAATAAATGTTTTTCCTGAGTCACTGCTGTCAGAGTCCTTTCCCTCGCTGGGAGACACAGTCCACCTTATCTCCCTAGAATGCCCTCCAACACTGTGCTTATCTTTGGACCTGCTGTGGAAGCAGTTCATATTCTCATCTTGTCCTAATCCTGTGTGTTCTTGCCTCCAATGTCCACAGCTATCAGGACTAGTGTGTTTTCTTTTGTGGGAGTTCTCAAAGATCTTTTGTATATTCCATAGACATAGAGTCTCCCTAGTTGATCATGTAATTTTGTAGCTTGTACAGCTGATGGGAAGGTTTTGAATCTTCTTCCTTAGTCACACTGCCCCTGGTTTTCAACTGTCGTTTTATTTCCACCTCTAATGTTGGTCTTCCACTGAGGTTTGCTCCTGAGGCTGCCCTGGAGAACTTGGGTCTGCTCCTGTGAGGGCCAGGTGTGGAAGTGGTGCAGCTGCTTGGGTCATAGGGGTTCTGGCAGCACCAGGTACTCAAGAGAGATGGCAGCTAGGGAAGCAGGAAATATAGTGCTTTAGAAGAGTATGGAAAACTGTATTGGCCAATACACTCCAGTAGTCTTGCCTGGAGAATCCCCCTTCCTGACAGAAGCTCAGCTGGCCACAGTCTAGAGGGTCACAAAGATTTGGACACGACCCAAGTGACTCTGCATGCATAGACACAAGACATTTTTCGCCTGTGGCAGCTCTGCTCCAGTGAGAGTTGAGCATGAAGGTGGTGCATCTGCTTGGTTTTCAGGGACCCTGGCGGTGCCAAGTGTGGAGGGACATGGACTGCCTATGCTGCAGGAGTTAATGCCATATCAGGATCTTTTTTCAAGCCTCTTGTTACTGGCGATCAGAAGGCCTCTTTGGCCAGTCTTTCTTTGTAGCTCCACGTGTTCAGGCACTTAAATGGCTTGCTTACCTGGGGTCCTGCTCTGTAGTTCAATGCATCAGGTGTTTTATGGGCTAGCCTCTCTATTGTTCAGCTGCTGATGCTGGCGTGTGGGGAGAGAGAGGCTATAGTGATGACTCCACCCCCTATGCATGACTCAGCAGTATTGCCTTGCTTCCATGGCTGTCTGGCTTTACTCCACAGGCATTTCTCACCACAGTCTCCTCCCTCACATCCCCTTGGTCCATCTCTCCACAGTAAACAGCAGACCTCACCCTGGGATTGCTCCACAACCCTTAAACTCCAGCTCCCAGCTACTGTGCCTGTCAGAGGACCTGCATTCCTGTCCAGGCTATGTATGGTTGCAGCAAGGACTGTCTGATTCTCATTCCACTTAGGTTGCCACAGATCAGCTGTTTCACTGTCAGCCTTAAATGTTTCTCCTCTGACTCAGACAGTCGTCCCAATGTGGGGATCAAACCCCTGCTTCAGTTTCCCCACCCACCGAGGGCAGGTCCAGTCCTAGTAACACTCCTGTTTTTCCTCCCTAGTTCCTTCATCTTACCGAGTTATGCATGGTTCTATATTTTCTTTTCCATTGTCAGATACTCCTGTCCACTCTCAGGTGGTGTTCTGCAAGCACTTCTGTTTCTGAAGGTGTATTCCTGATGTATTGGTGGAAAGAGATGTACTCCACATCCACCTGCTCCCCTGCCATCTTGTTCTCTCCTGCTGCTCTCCATTTAATATACTAGTATTTAACAAGAAAAAATGAATGTTATGCTTATTGATAAAAAGCTTCATTCACCATTTAATTAAAGAAATAGGGAAATCAAACAATTAAGAAAAAGGGGCAATGGAAAAATTCCCAAGGAATAGTCTGGCAACAAAAATAATTTTTAAATGCCTTATTTATCTCTAGACACTGACATTGGTGCTATAGACAGAGAAATACCAGATCTCTTTTCTCCTATCCCATGAAACTTATTTAGGGGGACAAGGTAGGTGGGGGACTGGTATTGAGAAGGTGGAGTGAGGAAACAATGAATAAAAAGGCAAGCAAAAGCAAAATCATGAACCATGACTGCAGATAATGATAACTACAAGATAAAAATGAAACTTTTTATGAAGACGAATGCAGAAGGCTTGGGGTTGTGAGTAATTAAGGCTGAGAGTATTGGGAAGACATCTCTGACTGGCAAAATATTCACTAAGATTTGAATGATATGAAGAATTCATTGTGTGAAGTTTTTGTTCTTGAGATCAGTTGGTTTCATTGAGGAAATATTCTATTGCACCCAAAGTGCTCTGAACTTAAAAATGGGCTCAATAAAGGAAAGAAATGGTATGGACCTAACAGAAGCAGAAGATATTAAGAAGAGGTGGCAAGAATACACAGAAGAACTGTACAAAAAAGATCTTCACGACCAAGATAATCACTATAACGTGATCTCTGACCTAGAGCCAGACATCTTGGAATGTGAAGTCAACTGGGCCTTAGAAAGCATCACTACGAACAAAGCTAGTGGAGGTAATGGAATTCCAGTTGAGCTATTTAAAATCCTGAAAGATGATGCTGTGAAAGTGCTGCACTCAATATGACAGCAGATTTGGAAAACTCAGCAGTGGCCACAGGACTGGAAAAGGTCAGTCTTCATTCCAATCCCAAAGAAAGGCAATGCCAAAGAATGCTCAAACTACCACACAATTGCACTCATCTCACACGCTAGTAAAGTCACGCTCAAAATTCTCCAAGCCAGGCTTCAGCAATATGTGAACCGTGAATTCCCAGGTGTTCAAACAGGTTTTAGAAAAGGAAGAGGCACCAGAGATCAAATTGCCAACATCCGCTGAATCATGGAGAAAGCAAGAGAGTTCCAGAAAAACATCTATTTCTGCTTCATTGACGATTCCAAAGCCTTTGACTGTGTGGATCACACGAAACTGTGGAAAATTCTGAAAGAGATGGGAATACCAGACTACCTGACCAGCCTCTTGAGAAACCTGTATGCAGGTCAGGAAGCAATAGTTAGAACTGTACATGGAACAACAGACTGGTTCCAAAGAAGAAAAGGAGTAGTCAAGGTTGTATATTGTCACCTTGCTTATTTAACTTATATGCAGAGTACATCATGAGGAACGCTGGGCTGGAAAAAGCACAAGCTGGAATCAAGATTGCCGGGAGAAATATCAATAACCTCAGACAGGCAGATGACACTACCCTTATGGCAGAAAGTGAAGAGGAACTCAAAAGCCTCTTAATGAAAGTGAAAGAGGGGAGTGAAAAGTTTGGCTTGAAGCTCAACATTCAGAAAACAAAGATCATGGCATCTGGTCCCATCACTTCATGGGAAATAGATGGAAAAACAGTGGAAACAGTGTCAGACTTTATTTTTATGGGCTCCAAAATCACTGCAGATCCTGACTGCAGCCATGAAACTAAAAGACGCTTACTCCTTGGAAGGAAAGTTATGACCAAATTTGATAGTGTATTAAAAAGCAGAGACATTACTTTGCAACAAAGGTCCATCTAGTCAAGGCTATGGTTTTTCCCGTGGTCATGTATGGATGTGAGAGTTGGACTGTGAAGAAAGCTGATCACCGAAGAATTCCTGCTTTTGAACTATGGTGTTGGAGAAGACTCTTGAGAGTCCCTTGGACTGCAAGGAGATCCAAACAATCCATTCTAAAGGAGGTCAATCCTGGGTGTTCATTGGAAGGACTGATGCTAAAGCTGAAACTGCAATACTCTGGCCACCTCATGCGACGAGGTGACTCACTGGAAAAGACTCTGATGCTGGGAAAGTTTGGGGGCGGCAGGAGAAGGGGACTCCAGAGAATGAGATGGCTGGATGGCATCACCGACTATGTGGACATGATTTTGAGTGAAGTCCGTGAGTTGGTGATGGACAGGGAGGCCTGGCATGCTGTGATTCATGGGGTCGAGGAGAGTCAGATAGACACGACTGAGTGACTGAACTGACTACACTGACTGATGTGAGAAATGTGGACAGGGGTCCTGTTGCAGCAAATGCTAATGGTCATGTGATGAGTCCAGTGCAGTTTCATTTAGAGGAACAACCATGTTGTGAACTGCTGCTGCTGCTAAGTCGCTTCAGTCATGTCTGACTCTGCAACCCCAGAGATGGCAGCCCACCAGCCTCCCCCGTCCCTTGGATTCTCCAGGCAAGAACAGTGGAGTGGGTTGCCATTTCCTTCTCCAATACATGAAAGTGAAAACTTAAAGTGAAGTCTCTCAGTCTTGTCCAACTCTGAGCGACCCTACGGACTGCACTCTACCAGGCTCCCCGTCCACGGGATTTTCCAGGTAAGAGTACTGGAGTGGGGTACCATTGCCTTCTCCGACTGTCTACTAGCCAAATCACTGTAAAAGACTCAAGTGTATTTTGTAAAGCTAAATACAGATTTTAATAATTAGCTGTGTTAATTAATAAGAAACACTTGTAGTTGGCTCTCTATGTGACCGTAACTTCTCAGTCAACTACGACTCTTTGCAACATTGTACCACTCAATAGGACTCATTGGGCTGTGTTATCTGTGGCAGGAGTCTGAGTGCATTTGGCACCACATGTGTTCTCAGTTCTCCAAGCTAATTGGATGCCTTTCCTCTCCACCTCCTACAGCTCCATCTCTGTACCTATGATCTCTTTGAATTGTGTCACCTGCACATAGTACAGTAACCAGCTTTTGATAGACTAGCAAGGTTAAATGTACCAGTATACATTTTGTTCTGACACATTGAAAGCCATCATTGAGTTTTAAGCTAGGGGTTAACAAATGCATCCATATTTTAATGGAAATACTCTGGTTATTTTTGTGAAAAATGGTTTACTAGAAGACAAAGTCAAAGCAGGGTAACTAGTGTAAAGGCTATTGTAAAGGATTACAGATAATCAAACCTTACAGGGTCTCTAAGAGAAAAGAACCAGTTGTCATTGAGATGCCAGAAGATGTGCTCAGATAGAAATTTAGTAGAATCTTAAAAGTCTTAAATAAAAACTGCACTATAAATAATGTCATTTATTTATTTTAATAATATGTTATTTATCTATAAATTTAAATGCTCTATTTAAATATTAAGAAATTAATATTCCAAGTCTTATTTAGCCACTGCCCATGAACTCAGGCTATAACACTTGAGGCTCAGGAGGTGCAGTTTGTAAGGAAATACTTTCTACTGGTAGAAAACTGGGGAAGCTCAGAATTAAACATCTGAGTTGCTTCTAGTGAAAGACACAAGGAACCACCAGTTCCAAATTTCATCATGAGGACAGACAGCAGCAAACCTGGTGACTGTGACTGTGTCATCATGGTTTGATTCTGGTTAAACTTGATTCACTAGCAAATATTATATGTTATCAGTCACTCTGACAGACAGTCCCTCATCCTCAGAGGCTTCCAGTCAATACAGGGCACTCAAACACTTCCAGGCTGCTCCCTGATATCTGCTTTCTGCTGAGAAGAAAAACCCCATGTTCTCAATTTCTTAGCCTTTAACCTTTGCCATTTGCCCTTAAGTCTGCTGTTCTAAACCTCAGATGCACATTGTAATCACAAAGATAATAACAAGAAACAAGCAAACAAATAAAGCTCTATCTTTGTTCTGCATGGAGGTCAGTTGAAACCTGAAAATCTAAGAGTTAGGCCTTAATATCAGCATCTTTATAGCTCTTTAGGAAAACAGCTTTAAAGGAAAACTAATTTTCTGCAAAGGACAAGCTTTACACGCAGTCTTGTAAGCTGAGGCCCTTCCCTGACATGTTATTCATCTCAGAGACAGGATGCTGAGTGCGGTTCTCTTGGCTCTTTATTAGTGCTTCCAGACATCACTCCTTCTCTCTCCTTTGAAAGGAAAAAAAAAAAAAAACTTACATTTTTTTGAGGTGCTTACTGTCTCTTTATACCAGTGTGCCTCAAACTTTAACATGAATCCTAAGGGATTTTTGTGAAAATATGATACAGTCTCTAATTAGATAGGTAGGTCTGAAATAGAGCCTGAGATTCTGCATTTGTAAAAACTGACAGGGACTCCATAGCTTGCTGATATATAGAACACTTCTGGCAACATCCTCTCTAATGCTGACTTACCTGTTCTCTCTCTAGATTTTTTCTTAGGACATTTTAGTCTCTGGTTCATAGAGTCTCTTTCTTCCCCTCCTCCTTCCATTGGTCCTAATATCAATCTCTCTATCAGTGACGTAAACTCAACCTTGACTCTTTATGTCTTCATCATCTTACTTTTAGTGATTCTCTGTACCTTATCCATTCCATTATAGAAGACTATGGGTCATATCTCCATTTTAAATATCTGCCTCTCTTTTTCTGTCCTTTTGATGTACCACCTATATCTTGATACTCTTACCGCTCTCTTGATTTGTATGCCCATGCCATTATTCCTTGAATTCATCAAGACATTGAGCAATTAACTTTCCCATAATTCCCCTTACACATTCATTTCCACTCTTGTCATTCTTGATGGGTAGTAGAGGTAAGGGAGTGAGTGATCCCATCTGGTCCCTACAGTGAGCAGCCTGCCCAGTAACCACTGAGTATATTTTCTATGACTCTTACCAGGGACAGGATAGCTGTTCACATCAAACCTGACTGACTCTGCAATTGTACATGCTCAGTAAGGAAACATCTTCTGTTTGGAGACTGGTGTGGGGCTTGTTTTCTTAAAGCAAGAAACAAATGTAGAAAAAGAGTGGGGAATGTTTATGTCTGCTTTCATTAAGATGAGAGTAAGTATGGATCCAACCAGTCTATCCTAAAGGAAATGAGTCCTGGGTGTTCATTGGAAGGACTGATTTTGAAGCTGAAACTCCAAAACTTTGGCCACCTGATGTGAAGAGCTGACTCATTTGAAAAGACCCTGATGCTGGGAAGGATTGAAGGTGGGAGGAAAAGGGGATGACAGAGGGTGAGATGGTTGGATGGCATCTCCGACTCAATAGACATGAGTTTGGGTAAACTCCATGGGTTGGTGATGGACAGGGAGGCCTGGAGTGCTGTGGTCCATGGAGTCGCAAAGAGTCGGACATGACTGAGCAACTGAACTCAACTGAAGTAGTCTATGACTTAAATGTCTAGCTTTACTTGATACAATCCTAATTCTGGTATGAGGACGTAGTACCAAGTTCTCATGTGTCTTTTCACCACTATTGTATTTTCATGGGTGTTTCACTGGAAATTTGGAAAAGCATATCAATGCTAGCAAGACATGATCTTAAGGTAGAAGTTCAGAATAACGTAGGATATTTTTAAGGAGTGAGTGATTATAGTGAGTGGTTTTATGTGTTCACTAAAAGTAATAAGCTCAGGAGCACAAAGTCGTTACCAGCATCTAATCCACAATGTCTTGCCTGTTTCTGAGTACATTGTCCCCACGCACTGTGTTCTATAGCCTTGCATTAATAAATGTCTAGTGAATTGTTGTAGTGAGTTGGAATGTGAGAAACAATTCAGGTTGTTGTAAATGTATCTCAAAGCCCCTAACTAAAATTTAAAGCAGAGCACCATTTACTTAGATCATTTTCACTTTCTGCTTAGTTTCACCTTTACTCATTTCTATGTATTAACCTTCCCGGTTGGCCCATTTAGCTATTTCATTTTTGCTTGTAACCTAAAACAACAACAACAACAACAAAAAAAAACTATAAAATCAGTAAAACTATATTTTAAAATAATAGTGAAACTTCTTGCACCATGCCTTATGTCTAATGCACTTAAAAATATTTGCTCACTACAAATGTCCTCAGAAGGAAATTTACCTCCTACACTTCAGGCATAAAGAAACTGAAATAATCTTTTACATGAAGTTAGAAGATTTTTAACGGAGAAGGCAATGGCAAGCCACTCCAGTACTCTTGCCTAGAAAATCCCATGGATGGAGGAGCCTGGTAGGCTGCAGTCCGTGGGGTCGCTAAGGGTTGGACACGACTGAGCGACTTCACTTTCACTTTTCACTTTCACACATTGGAGAAGGAAATGGCAACCCACTCTGGTGTTCTTGCCTGGAGAATCCCAGGGACGGGGGAGCCTGGTGGGCTTCCGTCTATGGGGTCACACAAAGTCGGACACGACTGAAGTGACTTGGCAGCAGCAGCAGCAGCAGATTTTTAAAAGACCTCTAATATTCAAACTTGAATTGCTACAGGTTTCAAAATGCGAGTAATCAAAAAAAAGAATGCTTTAATAAGTAAAACAATTGAATGAACATTTTTTTTAATTTTTATATGGAATAATATAGCATAGAATGTGTCTAGTAGAAAAGTAAGTAGTTCAAAATTAGTCCAGAGTAGCTTGGCTTATGCAAGATCACAAGATGACCACCATGTTTGAGGAACCTGTTCATGCCATTTCCCTTGTCACCGTGTTTGTAGTCCTTGATTCTTTTCTATGCTAATGTTTTATTTACTTTGTTTACGTGTTTGGTTTTATTAGAGCCACATGCACCACTTAATTCTTCTCCTAGCTTCTTAGAGGCTTGCTGTGATTACTGGACTGTACACTATCTCCTTTCTCTTGGCACCACAATTTATTTTGTTTTTTATCCTTTGAAAGGCATTCTATGACACAGCTGCAAGATCTCTTATGGAATGAGATCTATGTTGCCTAATTATAGAGTCCCGCCAGCATACCTGGACCTATGCAACAGCAATCACAGCTATAAGTTACCTAGGAATTAAGTTTTAATACATAAAATCCAATGAGAAAAAAACTGAAACTCCTATAAGACATAGAGATGAGTTGAATAAATCAAGAGGTATTTTGTACTCATGGATAGGATTGGATTTCTTAGTATTATAACTTCCCTTCCCCAAATCATAGGTGGCCCAGTGGTAAAGAATACACCTGCTGATGCAGGAGACAGAAGAGTTGTGGGTTGGATCCCTTGGTTGGGAAGATCCCCTGGAGGAGGAAACAGCAACCCATTCCAGTATTCTTGCCTGGAAAATTTCATGGACAGAGGAGCCTGGCAGACTATCACTTCATGGGGTCACAAAGAGTTGGACATGGTTGAGCATGCATGCATTCCCTAAATCCCTGTATTTTAATCTACTCTGAAATAAATATGGAGACGAGTAGATTTGGTGATCCTCAGAAAAATCCTACTAGAATTCTGATGAGCATTGATTAAAATTCAGTGATTTGGGGAATGCATGCATGCTCTGCCATGTTCAACACTTTGTGACCCCATGAAGTGACAATCCACCAGGCTCCTCTGGCCATGAAAGTTTATGAGTAACTAAAATAACTTAAGAATTTTTGAGAGAGAACTTAACCTAGAAAATATTGAAAAATAAAATATATAGTGACAAAACAAAAGTACAGCATTGTCTTGAAAATATGGAGCAAAACAGAATTTAGAGACAGATTTATAAATGTTTAGAAATTTGATATAAGATGAAAATGGTTCCACAGCAATAAAGAAAACCTACATTTCATAGTACATGTTACTGAACAAACTGGCTCACTATATGGAAGAAAATTGGGTCCATACGTAACCGCATGTAAATAAATAAAATAAAAATGGATCTCCTCTGTCTCCTCCATTAGTGGGTGAATTCTTTATTGGAAACAAGAAAATGCTACTGTAAAGACCAATTATAAAATTAAAATTATAAATATCAATGAATTTAAATTAAATTAAATTTAAAATTATATTATTAAAGATTAATAATATAAAATTATAATTTCATGCCAGTCAGAATGGCTGCTATCCAAATGTCTACAAGCAATAAATGCTGGAGAGGGTGTGGAGAAAAGGTAACCCTCTTACACTGTTGGTGGGAATGTAAACTAGTACAACCACTATGGAGAACAGTGTGGAGATTTCTTAAAAAACTGGAAATAGAACTGCCATACGACCCAGCAATCCCACTGCTGGGTGTACACACCGAGGAAACCAGAATTGAAAGAGACACATGTACTTCAATGTTCATTGCAGCACTGTTTATTATAGCCAGGACATGGAAACACCCTAGATTTCAATCTGCAGACGAATGGATAAGAAAGCTGTGGTACATTTACACAATGGAGTACTACTCAACAATTAAAAAGAATTCATTTGAATTAGTTCTAACGAGGTGGATGAAACTGGAGCCTATTATACAGAGCGAAGTAAGCCAGAAAGAGAAACACCAATACAGTATATTAACACATATATATATGGAATATGCTGCTGCTAAGTCACTTCAGTCGTGTCCGACTCTGTGTGACCCCATAGACGGAAGCCCACCAGGCTCCCCCTTCCCTGGGATTCTCCAGGCAAGAACACTGGAGTGGGTTGCCATTTCCTTCTCCAATGTGTGAAAGTGGAAAGTGAAAAGTGAAAGTGAAGTCGCTCAGTCGTGTCCCCGACCCTTAGCGACCCCATGGACTGCAGCCTACCAGGCTCCTCCATCCATGGGATTTTCCAGGCAAGAGTACTGCAGTGGCTTGCCATTGCCTTCTCCGATATATGGAATATAGAAAGAGGATAATGATAACCCTGTATACGAGACAACAGCAAAGACTCGGATGTGTGGAGCACTCTTTTGGACTCTGTGGGAGAGGGCAAGGGTGGGATGATTTGGGAGAATGCCATTGAAACATGTATATTATCATATGTGAAACAAATCTGACGTGGTTAGGGGCTCCCCACCTCAAAATTCTGTGGATTCAAGAGGCCGTTCCTTTGGGAAGTGTATAAATTAGCCTGGGATAGAACCTGCACGCTTAATTTACTAGTGAAAAATGAGAAACCGGAACTATAAAGGTGGCATAGAAATACAAAGAACCATTCTTAAGTAATCTTTTACAACTTTGAACAGAGTTACAGATTTTACCATCTGTGATAAACTGGTATATATAATTTAACCAGAACCAAAAGAAAATTAGTATTGTGTGAATTCTGAAACACTTTCAACATGTTGCAGGAATAATGTGGACTTTCTTGAGTTTTACACGTTCATAAGCAAATGGTTTGTATCTCGTGCCTTTGTTGGCTTTCTGTGAGCTGTAGTTTCTGGGAAGTGAGCAGCTCTCATTCCTGTAACTCTTGTAATTCAGTCATTCGTGTGTCTCCTTCTCGAGGATTCAGTACAGCTGTGGTGCTGAAGAAATAAATAAATAAATAAAATTATAAAGCTAATTAAATTTTAAGAAAGCATTCATTTTACTTAGAACTTAGAAGAATTTCCAAAATAACATGAATTTGATTGTATAAAAATATTACATATATCTTAAACCTAAAAAGGACACCATTTGATAAAGGATAAAACATCATCACTGACTATGATAAAGCATTCCATTTCTGAATTAACATATAACAATATGTAAAGTTAAATTATAAATAAAAAAGAGGCAGAAAACTCAATGTAAAAACAGGCAAAAAAAAGTAACAGAAAACTTACAGATTTCAAGCTCCTAAGTCCTATATGAATATGATATAATGTCAAAATTATTGATAATCAAGTTGAGGTAAAAGTAAAATTAACAATCAAGAAAGTGTTAAAAATGAATCAGTGAAATTGTTGTTCCATGTAATGGGAGGTATGATTAACTCAGCCTTCTTCACAGGATGCTTTAAAATAAGAAATTCCCTAGAAAAGTGAACACATACTAGATGTGAATAGACTTAAGATCCTTCTATGTAAGCTTCTATCTTTTTTTTTTTTTCTATGTGCATATTTGGATCTTCTATGTTACATAGCCTTGCACTGATCACATGGGTAATATTTATTTATTTTTAAAGCATTAATAAGGAATTTTTAAATATGATTAATAGACTTGATACTTTGATTTATTGAGATCAACATTCAGTTCAGTTCAGTTCAGTTGCTCAGTCATGTCCAACTCTCCGCGACCCCATGAATCACAGCACGCCAGGCCTCCCTGTTCATCATTGCATAGTATTTATTTCCTTAAAGAAAAGCAGAAATGCACAAACTTTTTTAAACAAAGCTATAACTTTTCATCAAACACGCCAAGATCACTTTTTTATTGCTATTCCGTCGCTAAGTCATATCTAACTCTTTGTGAACCCATGGACTGAAGCATACCAGGCTTCCCAGTCCTTCATTATCTACCAGTTTGCTCAAACTCCAGTCTAGTGAGTCATTGATGCTATCTAACTAGCTCATCCTCTGTTGCCCCCTGCTCCTCTCTCCCTCAATCTTTCCCTTTCAGGGCCTTTTCAAATGAATCAGCTGTTTACATCAGGTGGCCAAACTATTGGAGCTTCGGTTTCAGCATCAGTCCTTCCAATGAACATTCAGGGATAATTTCCTTTAGGATTGACTGGTTTGATCTCTGCAGTCCAAGTGACTCTCATGAGTCTTCTCCAACACTACAGTTCAAAAGCATCTATTATTGGATGCTCATTCTTCTTTATGGTCCAACTCTCACATCCATACATGACTCCGGGAAAACCATAGACTTGACTATATGGACCTTTGTGATCAAAGTGATGTCTCTGCTTTGTAATATAATATTTAGCTTTGTCATAGCTTTCTTTCCAAGGAGCAAGTGTCTTCTAATGTCATGTCTGCAGTCACCATCCAGAGTGACTTGGGAGCCCAAGAAAATAAAATCTGTCAATGTTTCCACTTTCTCCATTTTAATTTCCTTTGAAATAACAGGACTAGAGGCAATGATCTTTGTTTTTTGAATGTTGAGTTTTAAGTGATTTTTTTTTCTCTCTCTCTCTTCTCGGTCACTCTTATCAAGAGGCTTTTCAGTTTCTCTTCAGTTTCTGCCATTAGAGTGGAATCATCTCCATATCTGAGGATGTTGATATTTCTTTCACCAGTCTTGGCTCAGCTTATGATTCATCCATTCCAGCATTTTGCATGATGTACTCTGCATGTTAGTTAAAATAGCAAGGTGACAATATACAGCCTTGATGAACTCTTTTCATAATTCTGAAGCTGTACATTGTTCCATGTCCAGTTGTAACTGTTGCTTCTTGACCTGCATACAGGATTATTAGGAGGCAGGTAAAGTGGTATGGTACTCCCATTTCTGTAAAAATTGTCCACGGTTTATTGTGATCCATAGAGTCAAAGGCTTTAGTGTAGTCAGTGAAGCAGAAGTTGATGTTGTTCTGGAACCCCCTTGCTTTCTCTTTGATTCAAAAAATGTTGGTAGTTTGATCTCTGGTTCTTCTGCTTTTTATAAACCCAACTTACACATCTGGAAGTTCTTGGTTCACATAGTGTTGAAACCTAGCTTGAAGGATTTTGAGCATTATCTTGCTAGCATGTGAAATGAACACAATTAGATGATAGCTTGAACATTCGTTGGCATTGTCCTTTGTTGGAACTGAAATGAAAACTGGCCTTTTCCAATCCCGTGACCACTGAAGAGTTTTCCAAATTTGCTGAAATTTTAAGTTCAGTGCTTTAACAGATTTGAAATAGCTCAGCCGGAATTTCATCACTTCCACTAGCTTTGCTCATAGTAATTTTTCCTAAGACTACCCTGTTAGTGGTAGTCACTCAGTTGTGTTCAACTCTTTGTAACCCCATTGTCTGTAGCCTGCCAAGCTCCTCTGTCCATGGAATCCTCCAGGCAAGAATACTGAAGTGGGTAGGCATTCCTTTCTCCAAGAGATCTTCCCAATTCAGGAATTGATCCTGGGTCTCCTACATTATAGGTGGGTTCTTACCATCTGAACCATCAGGGAAGCCCCAAGATTTATTTACTTCTGTATAATTTTTGACACAAGAGAAAATAAGTATGTTTGGTTTGATATTATTTACAGAAAACTGTATTTATGGATACTGGCAGTCAGCAATTATGGACTGAGTTAAAACATTTATTTTTATTCTTCTAAATGGGATAGTCAATAACTCAGGTAAATATGAACAGGAAAATAATTTGACATAATATAATAATTTTAGCAAAATTTTTATTTTTACATAAATACATTTGGAAGCATTATTTATTCAATAAAATGCATTACTCTGAATGAATTTGTTCTTAATACTGTAGGGGATAGGATCCATCCAATAACTGGTTTACCATTTTTATTCAATTTGATTTTGAAATGGTTTAAATTTTAAACAAGTAGGAGAAGTACTGTATCCCTTGATTTCTCCTGTTGACACAAGAAGGGACTAGATCAAAATTTGTATCTAAATAATTTACAGTAACTCTCTTGTGTACATCTAACTAGAGGATGCTCTGCAACTTTCATACCTTCTTTAAATAGTCTTTCCTATTCTATTTTTTAAATAATCATTCTCCTGTTTCACCTGCTTTTTCTTTTTGTCTGAACAGAGTCACACTAATTAATTTTAGTCTCCACCCTAGTTGTCAAATCTTCTCTAAAAACACCATAAAAACCCTACTGATGAAAATAAAGCTAACCTTACTAGAGTTATTGCAGTCAGGAAGTCTCTGCTTGGGCAAAGTATTAGCAGTGCCTCAAATGGGAAAAATCAGGGGAGGATATATTTATTATATAAATATACTAATATATATTAGTATAAGCATGATACAAATAAATACTAATATATACTAGTATAAAAATATAGCAGGGCCTTTGCTGAATGCTTTTGAATAGGTCTTCTAAGGCAAGGACTTTGGGCAACACCAAAGACTTCTAAGCTTTAGACTGTAGACACAGAAGAATGAGAGTCTTAAAGCAAGGGTCAAGAGAGAAAATTGATAATTTCTTTTTAGTAAGTATGTTAGTTTGTATGCACTATTATCTCAAAGAAGCAAGTAACTACCTCATTTTGGTTTGAAATCAGAGATGCTTATGATAGGGAAAGAAAATATGTTTTGCCCCAGCAATGATTACAAAAGAATATTATGTTGATTTCAGTTCTGAAACACTAGTGAGTAATTTTTAATTTCAAAATTTGAAATTATAACAGGAAGACCATTTCTTTTAAGTATTTACTGGGCTTATACCCAATGAGAAAAATATAACTAAAACTGTTTCTGAGTCAAACTTTCACAAACTAAAATGATTTCTTCTCTTTTCTTGCTATTTAATCTTGAGTAAATCATTTAAAACATTTGTTATAAAATCTTTAAGCAATAAAATCTCTGTTTTAGCAACAGTAAACTTTAGTTGTAATACTTTGTCTGTATATTTAACAAGGATTAAATTATTAACAACACAACGAAGTACTGAGTTCACCACCTGCCACGAGTATTCAACCAAACATTTGTCAAAATTTGAATATGTAATAAATTATAGACAGTATGTACACATAATAAATGAAGATGATCATTAATTCACTGTAATTCTTAAAAATATAAAATGATTATTTTATGATTACTTGCAACTATGCTGTCTATTTAGTTTAGTAAAAATATTGCATGGCTCAAAGGAATGCTGAATATTTATACCTCCCAATGTTCTATCCTAATGCAAAGCATGAGTTATTGTTTATCTGAGGAGATTAAAAAATATTACAAAGAGGTGAGAATGAGACCATAATGTATGTTATAGAACTATTTTGACTTTGCTGTCATAGATTTTATTTTGCTAATTTTAATACATCTATAATTAGACAATATCCAGCCCGTCCATGATGAAGGAAATGAGTCCTGAATATTCGTTGGAAGGACTGGTGCTGAAGTTGAAACTCCAATATTTTGGCCACATGATGTGAAGAGCTGATTCATTTTAAAAGACTCTGATGCTGGGAAAGATTGAATGCAGGAGGAGAAGGGGACAACAGAGGATGAGATGGTTGGATGGCATCACCGACTCAATGGACATGAGTTTACTTATTTACATGAGTAAACTCCGGGAGTCGGTGATGGACAGGGAGGCCTGGCATGCTGCAGCCCATGGAGGTGCAAAGAGTCAGACACGACTGAGGGACTGAACTGAATTTTAATATATCTCTATTAGACAATATAGAAAGTTATTTCACAATGCCATATTGAGAATAGTTGTAAATAAATGTAACTAATTGAATTAAGTTGGGCATATAGATGTACAGACACTTCACATTTCTCCAATAAAGCAGGGAACTGAAGAGTCCTTTCCACAGAGTTTGATCCTCTAGGACAGTTTGTGAATGAATTTCCTGTCAAATCTGTGAATAACTGAGGGGGAAGGAAAATAATATAAGAGCAGGAGATTGACAAACCAGAGTGGGTAACAAAATCACCATTCATTAATGTTATGGCTTATGAAAAACAGAAGAAGCTTTTTTTGAAAAGCTTGTAATTAATGATTATCTTCTCACTTTCTTAACTTTTTACAAATGGACTTAAAACTTTCACTCTCTCTCTGTCTCTCTTTCACACACACACACACACACACACACACACACACAATGGGTTCATTAGGACAAGGAGAAAGAAGGTTCTCACCGTCTTTGATGTAGATTTTTCCTCAATTCTAAACTAATAAAAACTTATGCCTTATCAGAAGCGTGTTCATTATGTTAAATTTAACATTGGGAGCACAGGACACTTCATGAACCATCTCTGCATGCAGACATATAAACATTTATGATAAAGATAGATGTTCCTACTATGTGTAACATTCAAAAAAAGTTACAAATCATTATTTATATGTGGATAAATTTGATACAGGGCTTTCCTGATAGCTCAGTTGGAGAATCCACCTGCAATGCAGATGACCCCACTTTGATTCCTGGGTCAGGAAGATCCACTTGAGAAGGGATAGACTTACCCACTCCAGTATTCTTGGCTTCCCTTGTGGCTAGGCTGATAAGAATTCACCTGCAATGCAGGAGACCTGGATACATTAAAAGACTATGGTACATTAAGGAGATAATATAATTTGGAGTCAATAGTTTCAGAAATTTGTCACACAGGATAATTGTGAATATTTAATATCTATAAAAGGAGTATATCAAGGTTGTATATTGTCACCTTGTTAATTTAGCTTATATGCAAAGTACGTCATTTGAAATGCTGGGCTGCCTGAAGAACAAGCTGGAATCAAGATTGCTGGGAGAAATTTCAATAATATCAGATATACAAATGACACGACCCTTATGGTAGAAAGAGGAACTAAAGAATCTCTTGATAAAGGTGAAAGAGGAGAGTGAAAAAGCTGGTTTAAAAGTCAACATTCAAAAACAAAGTCTATGGCATCCAGTCCCATCACTTCATGGCAAATAGATGGGGAAAGAAGGGAAAAATTGAGAGACTTTATTTTCTTGGGCTCCAAAATCACTGCAGATGGTGACTGCAGCCATGAAATTAAGAGGTGCTTACTCCTTGGAAAAAAAGTTGTGACCAACATAGACAGCATATTAAAAAGCAGAGACATTATTTTGTCAACAAAGGTACATTTAATCAAAGCTATGTTTTTTCAAATAGTCATGTAGGGATGTAAGAGTTGGACTATAAAGAAAGCTGAGTGCTGAAGAACTGATGCTTTTGAACTGTGGTGTTGGAGAAGACTTTTGAGAGTCTCTTGGACTGCAAGGATATCCAACCAGTCAAGCCTAAAGGAGATCAGTCCTGAATATTCATTGGAAGGCCTGATGCTGAAGTTGCAGCTCGAGTATTTTGACCACCTGATGCAAAGAACTGACTCATTAGAAAATACCCGGATTGTGGCAAAGATTGAAGACAAGGGGAAAAGGTGTTGACACAAGATGAGATAGTTTGATGGCATCACTGACTCAATGGACATGAGTTTGAGAAAGTTCCAGAAGATGGTGAATGACAGGAAAGTCTGCCGTGCTGCTGTCCACCGGGCTGTAAAGAGTCATACAGGACTCAGTGACTGAGCAACAACAACAGATATCTATTTGGTCAAAAAAAAAAAAAAAATGTAACTTGCATTTGCATTTCAGATTTTATAACTTTTTAATCATAACTGAGACATTCACATGTCTGATATACAACATTCGTATTCTTCCTTGGCTATGTTCAGTCAGTCAGTCAGTTCAGACACTCAGTTGTGTCTGACTCTTCGTGACTCCAAAGACTGCAGCAAGCCAGGCTTTTCTGTCCATCACCAACTCCCAGAGTTTGCTCAAACTCATGTCCATTGAGTCGATCATATCATCCAACCATGTCATCCTCTGTTATCCTATTATTCTCCTGCCTTCTATTTTTCCCAACATCAGGGTCTTTTCCAATGAGTCAGTTAATCAGGCTAATCCATGTTAATCGTAGTGACATTGATATTAAATTAATAACTGAATGTAAAGGATATCTTCCCCAAAGGAACAATATTTTGTTAATCAGAATCACAAACCTTGTACAGCTGCAGAAGATAGCACTCTCCAAGAGCTTAATTGTTCCTGTAAATGTTCTGTGAAGTTTTGGAGTTGATGCAATTTATTTACATAGACATTACCAACACAGATGCTCTCCATCATCATATATCCTCTTTGTTTTTAATTATAATTGAATGATTTCTTGTACAGTACTAGTCCAAGCCAATTGAAAAAGCAAATAAATAATCATGGTGATTGGTGTATTGCTTTCTTTGCCTTCATGAAATATGTGTGGACCATAAGATGAGATGCCAATGGGTTACCAGTGAGTCCACTCTTCTCCACCACTAGTAGCAGAAAAGCATTAACAGTTTGGAAAAATGTGGAGGGTTATTTGCCTAAGATGGGGCAAGTCCTAAGGGGCAGAAAGTTCACAATATTTCTTTCAATGCATTAATCTTGACTTTAAAGTAATAGAAAGTATTCAAAAAATATCACAGTTAACTGCTTAAACACAATGCATTTAGGGCCTACCAGCCACCTTGAAACAATTCATATTTTTAAGTAGAAAAATACATTATGGTTACAAACATGAAGAAAAACAAATGGTGTTATAGTTGATCAAAGTAGATAGTCCACCTGTATACTTATAAAAGGGTAGATTCTGGTATAGTCATAGTAAAATAGTTGCTGATCTGTCTGTTTCAAATGACTTAATGTGTCATGGCCACTCCCCACCCTCAATTCTGTGCTTGTTTAGCATAATGCTTCCTCTGTACAGAATAATGATACATAGTTATTGTTCTAGGGGCATATACATATGTGATTAAGGAATTAATGGGTGAAAATGATGGGTACCTTAATTATATAATTCCATTTTAATTTTTCTAATGTAATTTAAGAACTATGTGTACTATTTTTATATTAAATTAATATTATAGTTTGATAATTTCATGTTAAAGATTCTATTTCCAGCTTTTAATGGTTGATTGTTGACAACTTTTAAGCTTCCATCATTCCTGTCTCTCTTCTGTTCACATCTGAGAAATTTTGTAAGGAGGCCTGGTTTCTCCCTCCTTTGATACATGTGAGAAGCTCAAGCCATGCAAGCTCCTCCCTGTATACAGAAGCAGTCTAGCCCCATCCTCACACCTAACAACAAAAGACCCCCAGGCAGTTTCCTTTTCTTCCTCTCTCAATTCATATTTTGAACTGGCTTAGAAGGTCTGTCCTTTTCTCCCCTGAAAATCCCTATTGTGTAAATAAGAGATCTTTTGGCCCATGGTATATATGTGGGTTCATCAGTCTCTACATTTTAAATGACATTTGCCTTGGGGATGGGGGTCCATCTCACATCTGCAGATGTTCTACAATAGCTTTTTAATTTTAAAGCATGCATAGGAAGGACCCAATGAGAGGATAAATTATTGATTCCTATACCTGACTCAAGTTTGTAAATCAGACAGTCTAGTGGGACATTGAAATATTCATATATTTTTCAAGCTCTACTATGCATACCAGAATTTGAAAAACAAAATTGTATACACTTCCCCCTAAATGATGGCTCCAACTTAAGAGTTATTCTGCCACACTTCTGTGTGGCTTCAAACTTTCTGTCTTTATAACAAGACTCATAGCACAATGTACTCAATTTGTTTCCACATTAAAAATAATGTAGCTAAACATGGAAGTCATTAATAACAATAATAAGGAAAAAATGTCATCCTGATCTCTTATATCAATCTTTACTAGATTTGTCTACTTTCTAACCAGAGTTACAGAGAGATCCCTGTAGGTTGTTTGAATTTTTCCATGCATCTTTGTTGCGTTCAGCATCCAGAGGCTTGTTAATGGGCTGGCATTTGGCTGACTCCATCAGCAATGCAGGATGAATACTAAAATAAAGATTTATTAGCCTTTTCGACAGTAAGTCTTGGGTTTAACCCACAAAAGTAAGCATGTCTTTAAGGTTCCTTTGGAATCAGTCAAATATAGAAATACTAATAATGCATATAGTTCAGCTACTCAGGACTTTTAGAATGGGAAACTGTCCTTAACTGTGCCAAATTTTCTCTCCTATTTTATAGCCTGGTATGTCAACTGATGAAAAAGCACTTCTACTGCAAAAAGTCTTGGGGATGGGATGGTGCTCAACCCACACTTTTCAGCTAACAGGTGGCACCCAACTGACAGCGGCTGTCCTGAGGCTCTTTTGGATTGTAGTATGCGGATAAATGGCTGTCTGAGGAGGCCTTACAAATAGCTGTGAAAAGAAGAGAAGCGAAAAGTAAAGGAGGAAAGGAAAGATATAAGCATCTGAAAGCAGAGTACCAAAGAATAGCAAGGAGAGATAAGAAAGCCTTCCTCAGCGATCAATGCAAAGAAATAGAGGAAAACAACAGAATAGGAAAAACAAGAGATCTTTTCAAGAAAACTAGAGATATCAAGGAAACATTTCATGCAAAGATGGGCTCGATAAAGGACAGAAATGGTATGGGCCTAACAGAAGCAGAAGATATTAAGATGAGGTGGCAAAAATACACAAAACTGTACAAAAAATATCTTCACGACCAAGATAATCACGAATGGCATGATCACTCACCTGTAACCAGACATCTTGGAATGTGAAGTCAAGTGGGCCTTAGAGAGCATCACGACGAACAAAGCTAGTAGAGGTGATGGAATTCCAATTGAGCTATTTCAAATCCTAAAAAATGATGCTGTGAAAGTGCTGCACTCAATATGCCAGCAAATATGGAAAACTCAGCAATGGCCACAGGACTGGAAAAGGTCAGTCTTTATTTCAATCCCAAAGAAAGGGAATGACAAAGAATGCTCAAACTACCGCACAATTGCACTCAACTCACACGCTGGTAAGGTCATGCTCAAAATTCTCCAAGCCAGGCTTCAGCAATATGTGAATCGTGAACTTCCAGATGTTCAAGCAGGTTTTAGAAAAGGCAGAGGCACCAGAGATCAAACTGCCAACATCCACTGGATCATGGAGAAAGCAAGAGAGTTCCAGAAAAACATCTATTTCTGCTTCATTGACTATGCCAAAGCCTTTGACTGTGTGGATCACAATAAACTGTAGAAAATTCTGAAAGAGATGGGAATAACAGACCACCTGACCTGCCTCTTGAGAAACCTGTATGCAGGTCAGGAAGCAACAGTTAGAACTGGAAATGGAACAACAGACTGGTTCCAAATAGGAAAAGGAGTATGTCAAGGTTGTATATTGTCACCTTGCTTATTTAACTTATATGCGGAGTACATCATGAGGAAAGCTGGGCTGGAAGAAGCACAAGCTGGAATCAAGATTTCTGGGAGAAATATAAATCACCTCAGATAGGCAGATGACACCACCCTTATGGCAGAAAGTGAAGAGGAACTCAAAGGCCTCTTTTGAAAGTGAAAGAGGAGAGTGAAAAGGTTGGCTTGAAGCTCAACATTCAGAAAGCGAAGTTCATGGCATCTGGTCCCATCACTTCACGGGAAATAGATGGGGAAACAGTGGAAACAGTGTCAGACTTTATTTTTTTGGGCTCCAAAATCACTGTGGATGCTGATTGCAGCCATGAAATTAAAACACGCTTACTCCTTGGAAGGAAAGTTATGACCAACCTAGATAGCATATGTAAAAGCAGAGACATTACTTTGCCAACAAAGGTCCGTCTAGTCAAGGTTATGGTTTTTCCTGTGGTCATGTATGGATGTGAGAGTTGGACAGTGAAGAAAGCTGATCGCCGAAGAATTGATGGTTTTGAACTGTGGTGCTGGAGAAGACTCTTGAGAGTCCCTTGGGCTGCAAGGAGATCCAACCAGTCCATTCTAAAGGAGATCAATCCTGGGTGTTCATTGGAAGAACTTATGCTAAAGCTGAAACTGCAATACTTTGGCCACCTCATGCGACGAGTTGACTCACTGGAAAATAGTCTGATGCTGGGAGGAATTGTGGGTAGGAGGAGACGGGGACGACAGAGAATGAGATAGCTGGATGGCATCACCGACTCGATGGACATGTGTTTGAGTGAACTCCTGGAGTTGGTGATGGACAGGGAGGCCTGGCATGCTGTGGTTCATGGGGTCGCTAAGAATTGGACACGACTAAGCGACTGAACTTATGAGGATAAATTCTTATCTATCTGTCACCCTGGAGAATGCTTATCTGAGGCTATTAGCTATGCCCCTGGTCTTGTAAATTGACAGAAGGAATACTATGCTAGGGAAAGTCTGACACAATGGAAAATTCCCCCCAAATATTGGTATATACTGTCATTCTTAGTTCTAGAACCATCAAAATATCAGTAAATTCTGTTAGGTATGAGAATGTGAAAAGCTACTCAACAGAATTCTACTTTAGTCACTCGGCAAAAAGCAACATTCAGTAATTTAACAGATTTTTCACAAAACAGCATCAGGATTATATAAGCTAGGCAGTACTTTAAGTATAGAGGAATATTTGAATTCCCATAAATAATATTTGTGCTTACTTCAGTTCAGTTCAGTTCATTTCAGTTCAGTCTCTCAGTCATGTCCGACTCTTTGCGACCCCATGAATTACAGCACTCCAGACCTCCCTGTCCATCACGAACTCCAGGAGTTCACCCAAACTCAAGTCCATCGAGTCGGTGATGCCATCCAGCCATCTCATTCTCTGTCGTCCCCGTCTCCTCATACCCCAATCCCTCCCAGCATCAAACTCTTTTCCAGTGAGTCAACTCGTTGCATGAGTTGGCCGAAGTATTGGATTTTCAGCTTTAGTGTCAATCCTTCCAATGAACACCCAGGATTGATCTCCTTTAGAATGGACTGGTTTTATTTCCTTGAAGTCCAAGGGACTCTCAAGAGTCTTCTCCAGCACAACAGTTCAAAAGCATCAATTCTTCAGCGATTAGCTCTCTTCACAGTCCAACTCTCACATCCATACATGACCACGGGAAAAACCATAGCCTTAACTAGATGTACCTTTGTTGGCAAAGTAATGTCTCTGCTTTTTAATATGCTATCTAGGTTGGGCATAACTTTCCTTCCAAGGAGTAAGCGTCTTTTAATTTCCTGGCTGCAATCAGCATCTGCAGTGATTTTGGAGCCCCCAAAAATATGTGTTTACTTACATAATACAAATAAAATTAAGACTTCACAAAATATCCTGCTTTAATCAACATAAAAAATTTTCCCATTTGTGCATTAAAAAAAAAAAAAACAACTAACCTTTGAAGCAACTGCTAAATTTTAAATGTAGCCTGAAAATTAAATCAGTAAACCACATAAGAGAGTAGATAATCAATACAGTAAACATCTGCAATGTTTTCAATCCGTGTGTAATTTTAAATTGAACAGTAAATGATTGTAGCTTTATCCATCTCAAAATATGCACTGCTCTTGCTAATTATATAACACAAGATTAATGTCATGTCTTATATATTTATTTATAAATTAGGCACCATATATTAAAGCCGCTAATACCTCTAAAAATTAGTGAGGTAAAACTTGCCAATGCATAAAGTTTAGTTCCACTAAGAAATATTGACAGGATGCTAAGTTACTTCAGTCATGTCCGCCTCTTTTAGCCTGCTAGGTTCTTCTGTTCATAGAATTTTCCAGGTAAGAATATTTGCCATTTTGTGGGTTGCCATTCCCTCCTCCAGGGGATCTTCCCAATCCAGAGGTCAAGCCTGTATCTCTTATGCCTCCTGCGTTGGCAGGTGAGTTCTTAAACACTGGCACCACCTGAGAAGTCTAAGTTTCATGAGTACAGGAGCAGAAGGAGCAAAAGAGAATGAGATGGTTGGGTGGCATCAGCAAATCTTTAGACATGAGCTTAGACAAACTCCAGGAAATAGTGAAGGACAGAGGAGCCTGGTGTGCTCAGTCCATGGGATGGCAAAGTGTCACACACCACATAAAAAATGTATCTAGTTCACGCAAGTAATTTACCTCAGATAGGGCTTCCCTTAGAACAAATAGAATATATTTTCCATTCAGATAGGGCTTCCCTTGTAACTCAGCTGGTAAAGAAATTGCTTACAATGCACAAGACCTGGGTTTGATCCCTGGGTTGGGAAGATCCCCTGGAGAAGGGAAAGGCTACCCACTCCAGTATTCTGGCCTGGAGAATTTCATGGACTGTATAGTCCATGGTCACAAAACGTCAGGCACAACTGAGCAACTTTTACTTTCTTTCATATACATATACAGTTTGTATGTTCATAGAAATTTTGTCCAAAGAAAGAATAAGAGACAACATATTAGAGAGCACTAAGTAGTAAGAGCAAAATTAAAAGAAGAACAAAAACATTTATGGGGGAATGGCCAAAATGTTGAAGTAAGTATACCTTGAGCTCACCTCGTCCTATGGGTACATCAGAATTTTAAATATTCCTGGAACAATTGTTGATGAGAGTACTAGCATAAGATTTTTACATAACAAAAGATAACACAAAGGAGGAACCACAGTTGGGTAAGAGGGGTAGAGGCATGATATAGTCAGGATCCACACCCCTGGATAAGCAAACCCACAAAAAGGAAGATAATGATGATTATAGAGATGCCTCGCAAGGAACACTTGGTCAGAGTCCTTAACTGTGTTTCCCAGCCTTGGGCTCCTTCACCAGAAAGATGAGTTATTGAGGCTCAAGAGGGAGGGGATATAGGTATACCTATGTTGATTCATGTTGATGCTTGGCAGAAACTAACTCAACACTGTAAAGAAATTATCCTTCAATTAAAAATAAATAAATTTAAATTAAAAATATATAAAAAGAAAAGAAAACATCTGCCTTTAAAGACAATTTGGACTGGTATACAGGAGAGTCAGAGGAAACAGAGAATCTACCCTTACAGGGAATGTGTAAAATCTCACACACTACAAGAGCCATCATGGAAGCAGTAATTTGAAAGCACCCTGTGTCAGTTCCACTTGACGATCTTTGAGTAGCTGCATGCAAGGTAAGAGACCACTGGGATTCAGATGCCAGCTACAGCCATGATGTAGAGCTTCTTCTAATACAAGTACACTGGAGCTGGCAAGGATCACTTTGAATTCCTTCTAGACTGTTCGTGGTGGTACCAGCCACATCCACCTGTTAGCTGGCCCCAGCTTCAGGTTTCACCAAGTCCCACAACAGCACTATTCAGCACACTGAGACCAACACAGAGACCACTGGGCCCCATAGTCAGCCACCAAATGCCTCATCATCCACCAGCAATTAAGACCAGGCCTAGATCCCATAGGTCACACAACCAGTTGTGTAGACGCTTGGTGTCACTCACGTGGGGTCAGAAACTATCAGGAGCACATGAGTCATTCAGCAAGCCTGCTGGGTCCAGCCCTGACTAACAGCAGGCTGGAAGCATCTACATTAGGCAGGCCAGGCAAATGAAGAGACCAGGGACCATACCTGCTTAATAATGAACCCACAATACTCAGATTGGCCACAACAGTAAGTCTCATGCAGCCCATATCGTGGACTCCTTAGAACACACGACTTTGGTAACCAGAGAGGATTTGATGCTGAAATCTATAGGACATCTTCTACATAAGCTTTCTTCTACAAGATTGGGAAATGTGACTAACCTACATAATATATAGAAATAAACACAGAGAATTAGGAAATATTAGGTGACAAAAAAAAAAGTTCCAAATGAAGGAATAAAATAAAACCCCAGAAGAAGAACAAAGTGAAATTGAGATAAGCAATCCATCCAAAAAATAACTCAAGGCACACAAAAATTATACTCAAAACTTTGAAGAACAAATGCATAGAGTGAAAAATGCAAACAGTTTTACAAAATAAAATAAATGTACCAAATAGAGCTCAAGAACATAATAGCTGAAATAAACATACACTGGATGGAATTGGCACAGTCTCATGCTCCACCAGGAGCCCCAGCCCTATCTAGGAGTATGCTGAACTAACTCTAGGCCCTATCATCTCCACAGCTTACCAGGCTGCCTTGGATCATGCAGACAGACTAGGTGAGCAAGTTGAAAGACAAAGTAGTGGAAATAAATCAAGTAGAACAGAAAAAAAATATTGAGGACAGATTATTAAAACGAGGAAAGGAGAAGAAAATTCCTATAACCAAGAATACTACTTGGCAAGACTGTCATTTGGATTCAAAGATTTGGAAAAAAAATAGAGAGAGAAATTTACAGACAAAGACTAAAATAGTTCAGCACCACAAAATCAACTGTAAAAGAAATACTGAGATAAATCTTCTAAGTGAAATAAAAAAAGATTACAAATAGAAATACAGATATTATGAAAGAACTAATATCATAGATAAAAGGTAAATATGCAATAAGGCAGTATATGACCATTTATAATGCTGGTAGGAAAGCTAAAAGTAGTAAAATCATCTATAACCATAATTAGTTAAGTTATAAACAAAATAACACATTATAAAGCATAATGTCCAAAGCATTAAAAGTGGAGAGGGTTTGGAGGAGTAAAACTTCAGGAATGTAAAAATGTTCTCTAACTTAAGAGATCATCAAATTAAAATAATTGTATCCATATGTACCTCAATTCAGTTCAGTTAGGTCACTCAGTCGTGTCCGACTCTTTGAGACCTCATGGACTGCAGCACGCCAGGCTTCCCTTTCCATAGCCAACTCCTGGAGTTTATTCAAACTCATCTCCATTGAGTTGGTGATGCCATGCAACCGTCTCATCCTTGGTCATCCCCTTCTCCTCCCACCTTCAATCTTTCCCAGCATCAGGGTCTTTTCCAAAGAGTCAGTTCTTCGCATCATGTGGCCTAATTATTGGAGATTCAGCTTCAGCATCAGTCCTTCCAGTGAATATTCAGGGTTTATTTCCTTTAGGATGGACTGGTTGAATCTCCTTGCAGTCCAAGAGACTCTCAACAGTCTTCTCCAACACCACAGTTCAAAAACATCAGTTATTTGGCCCTCAGCTTTCTTTATAGTCCAACTCTAACATCCATACATAACTATTGAAAAAAAAATCAAAGCTTTGACTAGTCGGACCTTTGTTGGCAAAGTAATGTCTCTGCTTTTTAATACGCTATCTGGTGTTGCACTGCTACTGCTAAGTTGCTTCAGTTTTGTAGGCTGCAGCCCACCAGGTTCCTCTGTCCCTGGGATTCTCTAGGCAAGAATACTGGAGTGGGTTGCCATTTCCTCTCCAACGCATGAAAGTAAAAATTGAAAGTGAAATCGCTTAGTCATGCCTGGCTCTTAGCAATCCCAAGAACTTTAGCCCACCAGGGTCCTCTGTCCATGGGATTCTTCAGTCAAGAATACTGGAGTATCTAGGTTGGTCATAACTTTTCTTCCCAGAAGCAAGTATCTTTTAATTTGAGGGCTGCAGTCACCATCTGCATTGATTTTGGGGCCCAAGAAAATAAATCGGTCACTGTTTCCCTATCTATTTGCCATGAAATGATGGGACCAAATGCCATGATATTCATTTTCTGAATGTTGAGTTTTAAGCCAATTTTTTTCTCTCTCCTCTTTCACTTTCATATATGAAAGTGTGAAAGTGTTAGTCGCTCAATCTTGT
Source organism: Moschus berezovskii (assembly GCF_049115385.1). Lineage (NCBI taxonomy): Eukaryota > Metazoa > Chordata > Mammalia > Artiodactyla > Moschidae > Moschus > Moschus berezovskii. The sequence continues at coordinate 6,298,717 of NC_142469.1, forward strand.
CTGACGCTTTGTGACCCCATGGACTGTAGACCAACAGGCTCCTCTGTCCATGGAATTCTCTAGGCAAAAATACTGGAATGGGTTGACATTCCCTTATCCATAGGATCTTCCCAACCCAGGGCTCAAACCCAGGTCTTCTGCATTTCAGGCAGGCTCTTCATCCTCTGAGCCACTAGGGACACACACACATAGTAGCTATATATAAATCATGTTAATCACAAGCAAGAAATCTATGACAGATAGATATTCATACACAACATAAAGAAATATAACACAACACTAACAATAGCCATAAAATCTCAAGTGAAGAGAGTGTAATTTATAAGGATAAATTTTATAAAGCTATAAAACAATTGAAATTGCAATCAGTACATACCTATCAAATATGCTGTAAGTGTAAAATGGAAAAAAAAAAAAGAAAGAATAAAGTTCCAACAAATAGACATAGTCTAGCTGGATAGATGCAAAAATAAGACCTATCTACAGGTTGCCTATAGGAGAGTCACTTCACATCTAAACACACACATGGACTGAAAATGAGGAAATGGAAAAAAGTATTCTATGTCACCTGAAGTGAAAAGAAAGAAAAGATAGCAATGATTACTTTTTTAACTTACTCTAGACAAAATAGACCTTATTTATTTATGTATTTGCAACAGAGTGGGATATATATTTGCATTGCAATTGACAAAAGCAAAACTCAATGAAGCTTATAGCCACGACACATATAAGACCATTACAAATCAGTAGACTTTAAAACAAATATTGTAATAAGTGACAAAAGGGACAATATATAATGATAAAAAAAAATCCAAGAAGATATAACAATTTTAATTATATACACACTCAATATAAGAAAATCTAAACACATATATCAAGTATTAAGAGACATAAAGATAGAAGTTGACACTAACACAATAATAGTAGGGGACTTTAACACCCCACTTACATCATGGGCAGATCATCTAGACAGAAAATCCACAAGGAAACCGACTTTAATCAATGTATGCCAAAACCAACCAATATAATATTGTAAAATAATTAGCTTCCAATAAAATTTTTAAAAAAGGAAAAAAAAATTATACTAAAAAAGAAAAAAAGGATACAGTGCATCACATGGAATTAATATATGCCGAATATTCCATCCAGAAGGAATAAAGTGCACATTATTTTCTAGTGCACATCGAGTATTTTCTAGGGTAGATCACACGCTAGGCCACAAAACAAGTCACAAAATATTAAACAAGATTGAATTAATATCAATTATCTTTTCCAGCTACAATGCTATGAAACTAGAAATCAACTAAAGGAAAAATAAATAAACCGCAAAAAACACAAACATGTTTAGTGTAGCTAGTCAATACACTACTAAGTAATCAATGGGTCACTGATGAAAGAGGAAACTGAAAACACTTGCAGACAAATGAAAATGAAAACAGTGATTAAAACCTATGAAATGACAACAACAACAAAAAAAAAAAATCAGTAAAATCAGTTCTGAGAGATATTTATAGAAACACAAGTTGACCTCAGAGAATAATAATAATAATATCAAACAAACAAAAATATACCAAAATAAATTGGAAAAATAAATACTGAAAGCTTGAAGAAGGAAACAAATAACTGATTGCTCAGTAATGAAATTGAAGCATCAGTATAAACAATTCCAACCAACAATAACAACAGAAATATTGAAGGGAAAGATCTATGGGAAAGACTGAAGGTAGGAAGAGAAGGGGATGACAGAGGATGAAATCATTGAATGGCATCACTGACTTAATGGATATGATTTTGAGCAAACTCCAGGAGATAGTGAAGGACAGGGAAGCCTGGAGTGCTGCAATCCATGGGGTCACAAACAGTTGGACACAACTAAGTGACTGAACAACAACAGCAAGCAAAAGTTCAAGACCAGATGCTCACAGATGAATTCTGCCAATCATATAAGGAATAGTTGATGCTTAGATGCTTATTTTCTCTAACTCTTCCAAGATATTTCAGCTTATCATAAAAGTTTTTTTTCAAAATACTTCCAAGACTTTTAACTTGCATGTTGGTTAATGTTAAATTGGCAAACTGATATCTTCTTTTTCTTCATTTTTTTTTTTTTAAATTTAATTAAGAATTAGAGTCCAACTTTTTAATTTTGTATTCTGGCACTCACTGTTATTTGTATTTTTGTTTCATCTGGAATTTTAGCTCTAATCATTAGTTGTGATGTTATTTGATTATACACAAGTCTGTGGGATGCTTATCAAAAAACAGCTTTGTAAAAGCAAATTGCCCTATATATATTAATTATTCTAAAATCAGCTTTAAGAATTTGGAAATTTTAGACCAGCAACAGAGTTTCATGAAATTATTTCAACACTTCCATTCTACATGATCTATAGGAAATATACTTTGATTCTTCAACATATGAAACTATTAATACTAAACTTTTTGGCAGAAATAAACATGTAGGAATGTTCTGTAAATGAATCACCCATTATCACTAAAACTATAAAATAAAGACAAATAGACATTTCCTTTTAATTTAGTCTTTCTCTTTAATCACTCATTCATTGGCAGGTGGGTTCTTTACCACTGAGTCACCTAGGAAGCCTGCCCATATATGTATTAATATATCTATATATGTGCTGTAATTTATAAACATTTTTAAGGTATGTTACTAGAAAAATAGGACCACTAAAATATTACTAGGTAATATAGACTTCAATAATATATAACTAAATCAGAATTAACTTTCTTAAAGGTTATAAATTGGCAAGAAGTAGTAAGTAAATTGTGCTTGAGATTTTTAATTGAAGTAGATTATTGTCATGGTACAAATCATACTGAAAGCTCCAATTATTATTGCCAACTATAAAAAATTTCAAGCATTTTAAAAACATCTCTTCGTGTTTAATATTTAATTTAGTGAAACATTTTATTCTATATTGCAAGCATTTTATTACAGTTAGAATTACTTCTCTAATCACAGAAATTTCTGAGTTATGTTGAAAAAAACTTTCAAACTTTCCTGAAAATATCTTAAAAAGGCAGTATTTTAGTATGCAAAGGTATTGATCATACATATGCCGTACATCAGTCGATAAATTTACTATATTAACATAAAAACATGGTAAGTAGAATTAAAGATAAATGACAAAGCGTATCTTTAACACACATAATGAAGAATAAACAATCTACACAGAAATACTTATGTCAAAACAGTGAACATCATAGTTTCTTACCAGACAAAATTATCAAAATGATAATGTATTTGTTTATTAATTCAACAGAATTTTATTGATTACCTTGTATTTGTCATACATTGTGTAGAAAATCAAGATACCTTGGTGAATGAGATTAAAAAAAAATGCCTTTTGACTTTTGACTTCACTGGTTAAAAGTCTAGGTAAGAAGATAAACATCAATCAAATGATGACCCAAATGAAAAAGTAGTAAAACTATGTTTACAAATATAAATAGGCTATACTGTTCCATAGACCCAAAGAGAAGTAATTTATTCTAGTTATTCACTCTGAGGATAGTTATGAAACATCCTAGTAGCTCCAATAGGTACAGAGTTAGAGAGTCACGTGAGTGGGCTACTCCAATCAGGGTGAAAAAAAACAAAACAAAACAAAAAAACAACTAGACTGTTAAAATGTCCTCAGTATGTCCTTCAACAGAGTATGCTGAAGGAAGTGAGAGAGAGCTAGTAGCTATCTGAGGTGAGGTAGAGAGGTGAGACTATCCCCAGACTGGGGAATGGTAGATTGACAATTTTATGTTAAGTCAGTAGAAGACATCTAACTGTTCATGGCAGGTATGCAGTGGAAAATCAGTGAGAAGATCAAGCTTGTGTTCTGGAAATTCTATTTTCAGTATACAAAATGAAATGTCTGAGGACAGAGAAGAATCAGAACTACTAGACTGGCTCAGGTGTTTGACAATGGCATCTTAACATAGAGGGGTAAAAGAAAAAGGGAAAGAGGTGGGCAGAATTTCAAAATTGAAGGGTTGAGTGGGATTTGAATGGTGAGGAAGAGGAAGGAATGTAATGCATATCTTAAGAAGATCAGAGAAGGATGTCACCAAGATAGTGACTTATTTCATTCCTGACCTTGCCTCCATCACAAGAAAAGCATCTATCAACAATTCAGGCACTAAACACCGCTAAGAGACTCCTAGAATTCAGGAGTGAGGCTGAAACCCCCTCTTGTACCACAAAGACAAATGTAGGTTGAATTTGAAGAGGAAGAAGAAGGGCTACACACCGTCCCAACTGCAGGCTGCTTTGGCATTTTGCTGAGTGGTCTCCCTTTAGCCACAGTTGTTCTTAGAGTGGGAAAAAAGAGTCCAGGATGACAGCTCAGTTCAGTTCAGTTCAGTTCATTTCAGTTGTTCAGTCGTGTCCGCCTCTTTGCGACCCCACGCCAGTCCTCCCTGTCCATCACCAACTCCCTAAGTTCACTAAAACCTACGTCCATCGAGTCGGTGATGCCATCCAGCCATCTCATCCTCTGTCATCCCCTTCCCCTCCTGCCCCCAATCCCTCCCAGCATCAGAGTCTTTTCCAGTGAGTAATTCGACGCATGAGATGGCCAAAGTATTGGAGTTTCAGCTTTAGCATCAGTCCTTCCAATGAACAGCCAGGACTGATCTCCTTTAGAATGGACTGGTTGGATCTCCTTGCTTCTAGCTCCCCCCAAACATCATAGTCTCCTTGTAGGAGCCCCTACTCTAATTTAACCCCAGTTATATTCCAGAATAATCTGTAGGGCTCATCCAGTGGTTGAAACGGAGACTGTAGCAGGGGCTTCTAACAACCAGCATTTAGATATTGAAAGACCTAGTTCCTTCCTGAAGACTTCAAGTAGTGCTCCCAGCCAGAAGCTTCGCTATTTTTTCAGAACCATGTTCCTGGCACAGTCTGACAGGGGTTTTGGAGAGATGTGGATCTGTCTAATTTGTGTTCTCAAAGGATGTTACTCTGGTTGTGGAACCTGGTCTGTTCACTCTTAGGTAAAGAGCTGAGTCATAGCATTACACACCATAAATTATGGCTAATGACCCCTCCCAACCAGAAAGCCTCTTGGGGAGATTTTAGGAGTTGCTTGAAATGGGTCCTCCCAGCTCTTCCCATGCAGGGAAAAGACATAGTCCCACCTGCTGCAGAGCATGGCCAACAGTCCACCCAACAGGAAGGATTAGTGAGAACACCTGGAACTGTGAAATCCAGAAACCCTTGAGCTGAGAGGCAAGTGACCCAAGCTAACTGCCCCCAGAGCAAATTCAGTGACCCTCTTCAACCAAGAAATTGAGCCAATACCACAAAGAGTTGACTTTGAAGTTACCTTTCCTTTCCTCTTGAGCTCAGATAGAAAAACGAATTCACAGATCCACCATAAGGGAGTTCAGCCTTCCAAGCCAAGGAACCTTATCATGGCATACAGGAAGCTACATAGTCCACCCAATAGCCCAGCTTAGATGGACTTGAACAGAGTCCATCTGGCTTCCCTTGTCTCCAAAACAAACTTCACCTAACCTGGATTTTCAGTGCAGGCTGTCTGATTTGGGTCCACAAACAATAAACTATGCAGATCTTCAGTTATATACTGCTGCCCTGCAAGGGCAGGAGAGCAAATACATATCTGAAACTACTGATACATACAGCATTCAGTACCAACCATCTAGCAAGACTGACTAGGAAATCTAGGTAATTGTGAAGCCCATACTACTTCACATCTGGTCCTCCAATCACTTCTTGCAAATAGATGGAGAAACAATGGAAGCAGTGAGAGACTTTATTTGGGGGGTGCTCCAAAATCAATGCAGATAACTACAGCCATAAAATTAAAAGGCATATGCTCCTTGTAAGAAAAGCTATGATCTATCTAGACAGCATATTAAAAAGCAGAGACATTGCTTTGCTAACAAAGGTCTGTCTAGTCAAAGCTATGGTTTTTCCAGTAATCACGTATGGATGTGAGAGTTAGACTATAAAGAAAGCTGAGTGCCGAAGAATTGATGCTTTTGGATTGTGGTGTTGGAGAAGATTCTTGAGAGTCCCTTGGACTTCAAGGAGATACAACCAGTCTATCCTAAAGTAAATTAGTCCAGAATATTCATTGGAAGGACTGATGCTAAAACTGAAATTCCAATACTTTGGCCACCTGATATGAAGAACTGACTCATTGGAAAAGACCGTGATGCTGGGGAAATATTGAAGGTGGGAGGAGAAGGGGACGACAGAGGATGAGATGGTTGGATGGTATCACTGACTCAACAGACATGAGTCTGAGTAAACTCCAGGAGTTGGTGATGGACAGGGAAGCCTGACGTACTTCAGTCCATGGGGTCTCAAAGATTCAGACACGACTGATCAGCTGAACTGAACTGACACTTTTGCCTAATTTATCGAACTAAGCCAGCAGTCTTATCCAGCTGTTCTCAGTCAGTGGCAGAACACCCCACCATTCACCTCATAGCTCAAGTGGCTGTTTCTTTCAAAAATAGGTCATTTCCAGAAATTTAAACTAAGCTGACTGGTAAAGAGCCGTCACTACCAAAGCAAACTCACAAAGTCTAGGAGGGGAGATTGCTTACGCAAATGCATGAATACAAACATAAATAAAGAAAGATCAGAAATATTCAGGTATATATGACTCCACCAGAAAAGGCTCAAATAATCCATGCTAAAGAAATGGATTTCTATTAATTGTTAGACAAAAAATAAAAAAGGAATAATTCTCATAAAGAAGTACAGTGAACTACAAGAACATAGAGACAACTAGATAGAATTATGAAAACAGTGCATAAGCAAAACAATAAAAAAAATTAAAAAGAATCCGAGATATTAAAAATACAGTAACTGAATTGAAAATTCGATAGAGAGCTTCAAAAACAGAGTTGACCATGCAGGAGAAAGAATCAGTGGCCTGGAAGATAGGCTATCTGAAATTACCCAATCCGAGGAGCAAAAAGAAAAAAAAAAAATTAAAAAGAGCTAATAAAGACTTATAGGGCACAATGAAAAGAAAAAGAAAATATCATATCCTGGGAGATTTTAAGAGAAGAAAAAGATAAAGTGACAGAAATTATGTTTAAAACATTAACAGCTGAAATCTTCCCAAGCACAGAGAAAGAAATAGGCATCCATATCTAAGAGACCCCAAAGCTCTCAAATAGGTTCAACAAGAGTAGGTCTACATTGAGACACATTATAATTCAATAATTAAAAGTCAAAGACAAAGAAAGCATTTAAAAAACAACAACAACAACAACAACAACAACAACAAACCAGCAAGAGAATAGGGTGAAGTTAACTGCAACGGAATCCCAGTAAGACTATCAGTGGATTTTTCAGCAGAAATGCTCAAGCCAGAAGAGAATGGGATAACACATTCAAAGTACTGAAAGAAAAAAAAGAAAAAATAAAGGAGATAAAGACTTTTATAGACCAAAAAAAAAAAAAAAAAAAAGAAAGGAATTCATTATCTCTAGACCTGCCTTAGAAGAAGTGCTACAGGATGTTCTTTGAATGAAAACAAAAAATGACAATTAACTTCATAAGAAAAAATTGAGGACAGTATAAAACTCACTAGTAAGGGCAAATATATCACTAAATTTAGATTCTATATGAGGGGAGCAGAAGTACATAATTCATGTACAACTCTAGTTAAAAAGTTAAAAAAATAGTAATGAAATAATATGCTATTAGTTACATAATATGAGCTATGTGTAAATTATAACACTGATGTCCTAAAATGTTAGGAGGAGAAATAAAACTTAGAAATTCTATTGATATTCAATTGTGTGGGGATATTAGCAAGATGGCGCCAGTCAGGCTCTCTTGCCTCAGGTTCTCATGCTCTCTTGCCCTATGTTCTGCAGGTAATGACTTTGCACAGTTTTGTAACAGCTGAGATCACTTATAGCACTGCTCATGCACATTACATGGTTCTCGCTTGGTCAATAGTTACTTTGTGCAGTACTCCTGTATGAGCTTCACCATGAAAGCCCTGGCTGCTGCTGCATTGGGGCCACATTGGAGTGATATCATGGTTGTTATATGAGGTTTTGTTTCTATTTTTGGAATCGCTAAGTCGTGTCTGACTCCTTGAGACCCCAAGGACTTTAGCCTGCCAGGCTCCCCTGCCCATGGGATTTCTTAGGAAAGAGTACTGGAGTGGGTTGCCATTTCCTTCTCTGGTCATATGAGGTTATGCTATGGCTATATTATGGCTATGTTTCGGTTATGTTACAGCTGCTGTGTCAGCCAGGAGAGAGTCTGTGTTATGGTTGCCATGCCACACGGGAGAGGATAAAAATGTCTGCAGTTCCTACAGATCCTCGTGTCTTCTTCCAGCCTTTTAGCTCACACCTTGCTTACCCTGCGTTCAGGGAACAGTTGCAAACAGTATGAACGACAGGACAATTGGTATCCCAAACAATACCAGAAATACAAATTGTTATTAGCTTTAAATGGAAAGTCATAGTTTTAGGATGTTATTATGTAAGCCTCATGGTAACCCCAGGAATGTATTCTGAGTAAACACACAAAAGAACATGACAAAGAAGTAAAATCATACTGATATCATAACATCAAGATACAAAAAATACATGGGGATAAGAAAAAAGGAACAATGCATCTGTATAACAACCAGAAAATAATTGACAAATTGATAATAATATGCTGTTACTCACAATAATTACTTGAAACATAAGTAGATTATTCTATCAAAACACACAGAACAGATAAAAGTGGTGATAGTCTGCCTTCCACAGACCAATTTCAGCCTTAAAGATATACACAGAGTGAAAGTGAAGGGCTGAAAAGAATATTTCAAGGAAGTGATAACCAAAAAAAATATCAGAAACCAAACCAGAACAACAACAACAACAAAAACAGGGATAGTTATAACAAACAAATTTAAAACTAAAAATGGTAAAAAGATATTTTAAAAGGTAGTATACGTTGATGAAACGGTCAATACATCAAGAAGATACAGCAATTGTAAATATTTGTGCCCCCCAAATCAGAGAAGTTAAATAGTAAAAACAGGTATAGTAAAAAATAGAGTTAAACAGAAATACAATAATAGATGCAGATTTTAAAGTCCCTTTTTCAACAATGGAAACATCATTCAGACACTCAGTAAAAATATAGCAGATTTGAAAAATTTTATGGAGCCTCAAACAGTCAGACATGACTTAGAATGTGAACACACAAACAAGTGAACCTAACAGACATATTAATAGCTTTCTATCTGACAGTGGCAAAATACATATTCTACTCAAGCACAGATGCAACATTTTCTAGGATAGACCATATGGCCACAAAATTCAAGAAGACTGAAATCATATCAAGTGTCTTCTTTGGCCGCAAAACTATGAAATTAGGAAGAAGAGGAAAATAGGGAAATTAATAAATACATGCACATTAAATGACTCCCTCCTGTACTACCAATGGATCAGAGAAGAAGCTAAAGGATAAATATAAAGTATCTTGAGACAATGAAAAATAGAAATAGAACATATCAAAACATGAGGGATGAGCAAAAGCATTTCTAAGAGGGATGTTCGTAGTAATAAAAGTCTATATTAAGAAATAAAAAAAATATCCCAAATAAATAACCTAAGTCTATTCCTTAAGAAACTAGAAACACAAGAACAAAGTAGGCCCACAGTTTTCAAAGAAGAAAATAATAAAGAGTACATCAGAAATAAATGAAATAGAGAACAGGAAAACTAGAGAAGCATTAAAAAAACAAACAAGGAATTTGTTCTTGAAAGAGAAACAAAATTGATAAACCTTAGCTAGACCAACTGAGTTAAAAAGAGAAAGGATTCAAACCTATAAAATTATAATTGAAATTATAAGTGATACCACAGAAATATAAAGTTATAAGAGGATAATATGAACAACTACATGAAAAAGTGTAAATACAGTTTGAAAAAATCTCAATGGATAAGCTCAACAGCAGACTAGAAAGGGAGAGAGAGAAGGTCAGTGAATTTGCAGATAGAAAAAATAAAGATTGGCCAAACTGAAAAATAGCAAATAGACTAAAAAAAAACCCAAAAAACCAACAACAACCTCAGGGACCCATGGAACTATAACCAAATATTTAACTTTTGCACTGTTGGAATCATAGAGGAAAGAGGAAATACAATGAGGTTAGACAAAGTATTTGAAGAAAAATGGCAGAACATTTTCTATATTTAGAATATTATAAGGAAAGAACAAAGAATAGTTACAAATAAATCCCTATGAAGATGCATCATAATCATAATTAATCAAATGCTATAAAAGAAATGCAAAGAATAGATTTTAAAATCAATGATTAAAACAACTTTTTATGAGAATTAAAATATTTACACAGAAGTATATTTCTTATTCGGAGAAGGCAATGGCACCCCACTCCAGTACTCTTGCCTGGAAAATCCCATGGATGGAGGAGCCTGGTAGGCTGCAGTCCATGGGGTCGTGAAGAGTCGGACACGACTGAGCAACTTAACTTTCACTTTTCACTTTCATGCATTGGAGAGGGAAATGGCAACCCATTCCAGCGTTCTTGCCTGGAGAATCCCAGGGACGGCGGAGCCTTGTGGGCTGCCGCCTCTGGGGTTGCACAGAGTTGGACACGACTGAAGCGACTTAGCAGCAGCAGCATATTTCTTATTATAATACTGTAATGGAGCCAGAATGAAGTGGAACAGAAGTGTTGAAAGAAAGCAATTGTTAACCCCAAAATTTATGTCCAAAAAAATTATCTTTCAGGAATTGAGAGAATATTAAAACATTATCAGGTGAAGACACTAAGACAAATTGTCACTAGCAGATCTATATTTAAAAATAAGAAATTTCTTGAAGCAGAAAGGAAATAATAAAAGAAATAATCTTGGAATATCATAAAATGAAGACCATAAAATGGAAAGAGCAAATATAAGGGCAAATTCAATTGACTTTCTTTCTCTTTAGTTTCCTAAATTATGTCTGAAGCAAATGGTACAACATTATCTGATGTGAATCTTAATGTATATAGAGAAAATGTTTAAAACAAGTTTTTCTTTTATATAAATAGGGGAGATAAACTAATTTAAAGGATGATAAGTGTTCTATATTTCACTCAATTCTATAAAATGCATCAGGGTATCTTTGTAGTGGTACAACTGCTCTGTATTTGACTATTGTGGTGGTTATAGGAATCTACATGTATGTTAAATGGAAGAGAACTTCACACATACATTGTTCCAGCATACATTTCCTGATTTTGCTATAGTTGTATTGTTGGATATAACCACTAGGGGATTTCGGGTAATGGGTACATATGACTTCTGTATGTTATTAACACTTTAAAATTACTATAAAATAAAAAGGCTTTAAAAGAGGTACTGGTTAGCGGGCTTGAACCTGGCTGAGTTATCTCCTCATTAGAGGCCAAGCCTAAAATATGTTCAATACTTTAGAATGTTTTTAAGGTTTATGGTACCTTTCTTGACTTCTAAAACAAAACTATAGGGGCTATAAAATATGCACAATTTTCTCAAATGTCAGAACACTTGAAAAAATAAACAAATACCTGTCAAACCTGTGCTTTGAATATGCCCAAATATCCCTTATTTATAGTAAATCAAATGAAAACATTAAAATACACTAATAGAATATTTTTTCATCAACAACTTCTGAAAAATATAGGACACTTTGCTATTAAAATAAACATGCACCTTTCTAGTAAATCTCCACCTATATATTTATACAAAGGGGATGGACTATATTCACAAAAAGACATGTACATCAGTATTCATGGTAACTTTTTCATAAATGACAAAAATCATTTGATGGTCTGTTAATAGAAAAATAGATATATACTATTATAACTTTTTTCAATGGAATAATATATGGTGATAAAAAAGAATGACCAATAGATACATGTAACAACATGGATGTTCCTAAGAGATACTATAGTTGGTGAAATATATTTTATATAATAGATATAGTGTTGAGTTCAGTTCAGTTCATTGGCTCAGTCATGTCCTACTCTTTAAGACCCAATGGACTGCAGCATGCCAGGCTACCCTGTCCATTACCAACTCTCAGGAGCTTGCTCAAGCTCGTATCCATCGTGTCAGTGGACATTCAACCATCTCGTCCTCTGTCGTCCCCTTCTCCTGCTTTCAATCTTTACCAGCATCAGGGTCTTTTCCAGTGAGTCAGATCTTCGTATCAGGTGGCCAAAGTATTGGAGCTTTGACTTCAGCATCAGTCCTTCCAATGAACATTTAGGACTGATTTTCTTTCTTTTTTTTAATTTTTAATTTTTTTAAGTAATTTATTTTTTTTTGGAGGCAAATTATTTTACAATATTATATTGGTTGGTTTTGCCATACATTGACATGAATTCGCCCTGGGTTTACACAAGTTCCCCCTCCTGAACCCCCCTCCCACCTCCCTCTTTCCTTTATCCTCCCTCTGGGTCATCCCCGCACGCCAGCCCCGAGCATCCTATAACATGCATCAACCCTGAACTAGTGATTAGTTTCACATATGACAACATACGTGTTTCAATGCCATTCTCCCAGATCATCCCACCCTCACCCTCTCCCACAGAGTCCCAAAGACTGTGTTAGGACTGATTTTCTTTAGGACTGACTGTCTTTATTTCCGTGCAGTCTATGTGACTCTCAAGAGTCTTCTCCAACACCACAGTTCAAAAGCATCAATTCTTTGGCACTCAGCTTTCTTTATAGTCCAACTCTCACATCCATACATGACTACTGGAAAAACCATAGCTATGACTAAAAGGACCTTTGTTGGCAAAGTAAGGTCTCTGCTTTTTAATATGCTGTATAGATTGGTCATAACTTTCCATCCAAGGAGTAAGTGTCTTGGCTACAATCACCATCTGCAGTGATTTTGGAGCCCAAGAAAATAAAGTCTGTCACTTCATATGTACAGTCTGTTATTAATACACTGTAAAAATACATACAGGGTATTATTATGTAACATACACAAATTATACACACTGTAATAATAATATAGTGCATTTATTTCATATATATGTAATTTTAGAACAAGCAAGTAAAGTGTTGGAAAAAAAATTTAAAACAGCAGTCATTTGGGAGCTAGATGAAGGGGTTCAAATGTAAAAGATCCAGTGGAACTTCCTGGAATATCTATAATGTTCTATATATTCAGACGGTATTATTATAGGCATATGCATTTATCATGATCCAATAGTAATCCACTTGATACAAAAAGTAATAAAATGATTTTATTTACATAATAAAACAATAATTTTGTTGAATTAAACTGCATCATTGGAATTTCTATATAAAAAATTTAGCACCAGAGAATTGAGACTAGATAATATGATGAAAATCTTAGGTACTGACTTGCTTTTCAAAGATTCCTTCATTTTCTTAATTTATTATTTCATTATCCTCTAAGACAGTTTCTCCCTACATTGCCTCTTTTGCCATCTCCAATATATATTTATCTTATGGGTTCCAAATGTATCTTGTGGGTGCATGTTCCACAGTATTTCCTCTTTGTATGTCTATTACTGCACATTCCAAACTCTTCTAGGATTCTTTTCTCCTGTAAATGGTCAGCAATGAAATACATAGTCATCAAAGATTAAGCAGAACATTCATTACATCCTTTTAAAAGTATTGTACAACAGTGAGTTCTCCACCATTGAGGTTAAAATAAAGGATCACAAATTCAAATGTCCCATAGAGTCCAGTTAATAACAATGAGTGAAATGGAAATAGCCAAAAATTTCTGAATATATATCAAACTGGAGAAGTTTGTGTTTTGTCTAAAAGGAACAATATATGCTCCACCCTCCGAGTCCTCCTGTGTCGTCATCTAGAAACATGAAATTAAAAAGTATATTTCAAGGAAATATACTACAAACCTAGACAGCATGCTAAAAAGCAGAGGCATCACTTTACCATCAAATGTCAGTCAGTCAGTTCAGTCGCTCAGTCATGTCCGACTCTCCACGACCCCATGAATCTAATGTACATAGGGTCAAAGCTATGGTTTTTCAAGTAGTCATGTATGGATATGAGAGTTGGACCATAAAGAAGGCTGAGTTACAAATAATTGACCCTTTCATTTTGCGGTGCTGGAGCAGACTCTTAGGATTCCCTCGGAGAGCAAGGAAATCAAACCAGTCAATCTGAATGGAAATCAACTCTGAATAGTCATTGGAAGGACTGTTCCTGAAACTGAAGCTCCAACACTTTGGAAACCTGATATGAAAAGTCAGCTCATTAGAAAAGACCCTGATGCTGGGAAAGATTTGAGGTAAGAAGAGAAAGGGGCAGCAGAGAATGCGTTGGTTAGATAGCATCACCGTTAAAATGGTCATGAATTTGAGCAAACTCCAGGCAATAGTCGATGAGAGAGGAGCCTGGCATGATAAGTCCTTGGGGTGGCAAAAGGCCGGACACATCTTACAACGTATAACCACAACAATAGGAATGTGAACTGAATATTCAAAGCTTCACAACATCTAGAGAAGATCTTAAGCTCTTTCTTACCTACCAGTTCCAGTTTCATATTTTGTCTTAATATCTATGTCAAACATGTTACAATCTTTTCTTGTTCTGGTCTGAGAGAAACCAATTTGTTACTTCTGCTATGGAATTTCTTTGTCTCAAGAAAATAGAGATTAAAAACATCCACTTTAGAAAATACTGTTTTTCTGCATTTGGAAAGATAACCTAATTAGTTCAGGGATTGGGTGAGGCCTAAAGGGAAGTTTTATCATCAGTATGCCATGGCAAAGTATTAAAACTTGTATAAATGAAAACCTAAATATTAAATGAGTGACATCTCCCAGGAAGGTTTACACTATTGCTATTCTACAACACTGCTTCCTCTTGAGTATACATCATTCCTTGGTCTTTCTTGCCAGATTTCCCCAGTTTTTCTAAAAGTTACTCTCTGCAGGAAAGCATCTTGATTTCATAACTTATGTAAGAAGAAATTTAGAAATTTGAAGCCAAAGTTACTGAAATGAATCTATTTCATAAAGGAAGATAAATTGAATTAATGTATTACCAGGTTTGAATGTTTTGTTTGTTTCTTTTTGGTTACTCTTTCCCATTTGATTTTTCCCCCTATATTTCTTTCCCTTTATATCCTAGAATAATCACAATAATTTAATGACTTTGAATTCAATTTAGATTTCTCCCTGATTAACCCTTCAAGCTGATGGGGAAAAAACATTTTCACTACTTTGACTATATTCATTTCCTTATTTTAAGGTTTTCAAAGCTCTTATGCACTTATTTCTTGAGTTTGGCACATAAAAAAATTCACTATTTGAAAAATAAATACTTCCTGAACTTTACTCAAAAGATAGAGCTCTTTATTTGATGTTTGAAATATTAATAGGAAGAGCAAGTGTTTGAGTCCAAAGTGGAAAATCATCTTATCGTTGGAAGTGAAAGTCACTGACATAAAAAACAAAATAGCAAAAATAATGTTAGTCCATTGAGAATTTCTTCTCATTAGCAGTTAGGAATAAGTAATATTTAAAATATTACAAGGGAGGAAATGAAAAATGTGTGATAAGAAAATATGGAAGCAAACTGGTCACTTTTTCTCGTACTTTCCAAAGATAATAGTCAGTACTAAATGAGTATTTTGGTTTTTTCTTTTATGAACTGTGAACATTGCTACACATATTATATAAATATATATAGTATATATTATATGTATTTAACATATATTTACATATATATCTTTCAGGGAATACTAACTAGGAGATTATCTGATAGCATAAACGCCTCAATCATTATAGTTATTCTACTTATTTGTGTATCAATTGTCATATTTTGCTGGGAAATCATCTATCTTGTTAGTCTATCAAATTTGCTGTGGTCAGTGTTACTATTATCTTCCATTTCTGTGTGACAATCTATCTTTGTATTATTATGCTGATCAACTTGTGCATTTTATGCTTTGTTAAATTAGATTCCCAACGAATGTGTCTATCTGATAGGTCTTTTAAAGCAAAATATTTTTTTCATTAACCTTTAATTATTTGAGGAGTTCTATTTATTGTTAAATTTCATTTTTATTAATTCTCTATTGTGACTTTTAATTTCCAAAATAAGTGTAGAGATTTTTTTTTCTCTGTGTTCTAAAGTGGTGACATCATCTGAGTTTCCAATATTTCATGTGGGAACATCTTTCACTGTTTTCCATAAACATTACTATGACCTGGTCTACCTTTACTTGCTTCCTAGATATTTCAAGAGTTCTCTTAGTTCTAAAATTTAACTAGCAGTGTTTTCCAAACTGTAGTTAAATTTTCCATGATGACATAAGTATATACTTAAGTTATATATATGAAGCAACCGGGGCAGGTCCTAACCTATTTTGCCTGGAGAGTTTGTAAGAAAAGCCTGTTAGGACATTCACATAGAGGAAGCAGAGGTGGCCTTTATGCACAGAGGGAAGAGTCACGTCAAAAGTCCTCAAGAGAGTGGGCCATATGTATGTTAAGGAGAGAGGCCTCAGAGGAAACCATATCTGCTGCCAACTTAATCTTAGACTTACAATCTCCAGAATTGTGAGAATTTAAACTCAGTTCTTGCTTAAGCTAGCCTACCTGCAGAATTTTATTATGGCAGCTTAAGAAAACTAATATATCTAGCAAAATGAATAGTACATTTACTTAGGTACTTTTAAATATTTTTTTACATTTACTTTAATTGTTCAACTAAAATAAGATATCAAATTGATAATAGTAGTTACATAATATTAAGTTATATTTATGAAATTATTAACACTATTAGCTTCAGTTCAGTTCAGTTCATTTCAGTCATTCAGTCGTTCAGTCGTGTCCGACTATTTGCGACACCATGAATCACAGCACGCCAAGCCTCCCTGTTGATCACCAACTCCAGGAGTTCATTCAAACTCATGTCCATCGAGTCGGTGATGCCATCCAGCCAGCTCATTTATGTCGTACCCGTCTCCTCCCACCCCCAATCACTCCTAGCATCAGACTCTTTTCCAGTGATTCAACTCGTCACATGAGGTGGCAAAAGTATTGGAGTTTCAGCTTTAGCATCAGTCCTTACAATGAACATCCAGGATTGATCTCATTAGAACGGATTGGTTGGATCTCCTTGCAGTCCAAGGGACTCTCAAGAGTCTTCTCCAACACCACAGTTCAAAAGCATCAATTCTTCGGCGATCAGTTTTCTTCACAGTCCAACTCTCACATCCATACATGACCACGGGAAAAACCATAGCCTTGACTAGACGGACCTTGGTTGGCAAAGTAATCTCTCTGCTTTTTAACATGCTGCCTAGGTTGATCATAACTTTCCTTCCAAGGAATAAGTGTCTTAATTTCCTGGCTGCAATCAGCATCTGCAGTGACTTTGGAGCCCCCCAAAAAATAAAGTCTGACACTGTTTCCACTGTTTCCCCATCTATTTCCCATGAAGTGATGGGACCAGATGCCATGATCTTTGTTTTCTGAATTTTGAGCTTCAAGCCAACTTTTTCACTCCCCTCTTTCACTTTCATCAAGAGGCTTCTGAGTTCCTCTTCACTTTCTGCCATAAGGGTGGTGTCATCTGCATGTCTGAGGTTATTGATATTTCTCCCAGCACTCTTGATTCCAGCTTGTGCTTCTTCCAGCCCAGCATTCCTCATGATGTACTCTGCATATAAGTTAAATAAGCAGGGTGACAATACACAAACTTGACGTACTCCTTTTTCTATTTGGAACCAGTCTGCTGTTCCATGTCCAGTTCTAACTGTTGCTTCCTGACCTGCATACAGGTTTCTCAAGAGGCAGGTCAAGTGGTCTGGTATTTACATCTCTTTCAGAATGTTCCACAATTTATTGTGATCCACACAGTCAAAGGCTTTGGCATAGTCAATGAAGAAGAAATAGATGTTTTTCTGGAACTCATGCTTTCTCCATGATCCATCAGATGTTGGCAATTTGATCTCTGGTTCTTCTGCCTTTTCTAAAACCTGCTTGAACATCTGGAAGTTCATGGCTCACATATTGCTGAAGCCTGGCTTGGAGAATTCTAAGTATGTCTTTACTAGCGTGTGAGATGAGCGCAATTGTGCGGTAGTTTGAGCATTCTTTGGCATTCCCTTTCTTTGGGATTGGAATGAAGACTAATTTTTTCCAGTCCTGTGGCCACTGCCAAGTTTTCCAAATTTGCTGGCTTATTGAGTGCAGCACTTTCACAGCATCATCTTTCAGGATTTGAAATAGCTCACGTGGAACTCAATCACCTCCACTAGCTTTGTTCGTATTGATGCTCTCTAAGGCCCACTTGACTTCACATTACAAGATGTCTGGTTGCAGCTGGGTGATCACGCCATCGTGATTATATTCGTCGTGAAGATATTTTTGTACAGTTCTTCTGTGTATTCTTGCCACCTCTTCTTAATATCTTCTGCTTCTGTTAGGTCCATACCATTTCTGTCCTTTATTCTGTCCATCTTTGCATGAAATGTTCCCTTGATATCTCTAATTTTCTTGAAAATATCTCTTCTTTTTCTATTCTGTTGTTTTCCTCTATTTCTTGGCATTGATTACTGAGGAAGGTTTTCTTTTCTCTCCTTGCTATTCTTTGGAACTCTGCATTCTTATGCTTATATTTTTCCTTTTCTCCTTTGTTTTTCACTTCTCTTCTTTTCACAGCTATTTGTAAGGCCTCCTCAGAGAGCCATTTTGCTTTTTTGCATTTCTTTTCCATGGGGATGGTCTTGCTCCCTGTCTCCTGTACAAAGTCATGAACCTCCGTCCAGAGTTCATCAGGCACTCTCTCTAACAGATCTAGTCCCTTAAATCTATTTCTTACTTCCACTGTATAATCATAAGGGATTTGATTTAGGTCATATCTGAATGGTCTAGTGGTTTTCCCTACTTTATTCAATTAAATCTGAATTTAGCAATAAGGAGTTCATGATCTGAGCCACAGTCAGCTCCTGGTCTTGTTTTTGCTAACTATATACAGCTTCTCCATCTTTGGCTGCAAAGAATATAATCAATCTGATTTTGGTGTTGACCATCTGGTGATGTCCATGTGTAGTTTTCTCTTGTGTTGTTGGAAGAGGGTGTTTGCTATGACCAGTGCATTTTCTTGGCAAAACTCTATTAGCCTTTGCTCAGCTTCATTCCGTGCTCCAAGGCCAAATTTGCCAGTTACTCCAGGTGTTTCTTGACTTCCTACTTTTGCATTCCAGTCCCCTATAATGAAAAGGACATCTTTTTTGGGTTTTATTTCTAAAAAGTGTTGTAGATTTTCATAGAACCATTCAGCATCGGCTTCTTCAGTTGGGGCATAGGTTGGATTACTGTAATATTGAATGGTTTGCCTTGGATATGAACAGAAATCATTCTGTCATTTTTAAGATTGCATCCAAGTACTGCATTTCAAAATCTTTTGTTGACCATGATGGCTAGTCCATTTCTTCTAAGGGATTCTTGCCCACAGTAGGAGATATAATGGTCATCTGAGTTAAATTCACCCATGTCTATCCATTTTAGTTCACTGATTCCTAGAATGTCGACATTCACTCTTGCCATCTCCTGTTTGACCACTTCCAATTTGCCTTGATTCATGGACCTAACATTCCAGCTTCCTATGCAATATTGCTCTTTACAGCATCGGACCTTGCTTCTATCACCAGTCACATCCACAACTGGGTATTTGTTTCACTTTGGAGCCATCCCTTTATTCTTTCTGGAGTTATTTCTCCACTGATCTCTAGCAGCATACTTGGCACCTACCGACCTGGGGAATTCCTCATTCAGTATCCTATCATTTTGCCTTTTGATACTGTTCATGGGGTTCTCAAGGCAAGTATACTGAAATGTTTTGCCATTCCTTTCTCCAGTGGACCACATTCTGTCAGACCTCTCCACCATGTCCCGTCCATCTTGGGTGGCCCCACCTGGCATGGCTTAGTTTCATTGAGTTAGACAGGGCTGTGGTCCCTATGATCAGATTAACTAGTTTTTTGTGATTATGATTTCAGTGTGTCTGCCTTCTAATGCCCGCTCCCAATACCTACCATCTTATTTGGGTTTCTCTTACCTTGGTCGTGGAATATCACTTCACAGCTGCTTCAACAAAGGGTAGCCGCTGTACCTTACCTTGGACTAGGGGTATCTCCTCAAGGCTGCCCCTCCTGACCTTGAATGTGGAGTAGCTCCTCTCGGCCCTCCTGTGCCCGCACAGCCACCGCCTCTTGGACAGGTCCTCTCGGCCACCGCCCTGACCTTGGGGTTGGGGTAGCTCCTGTCAGCCACGCTTCTGCGAGTGGTCAGTTGCACGGAGCCGGCATCCCTCGCGTCTGCGCTGCCGGAGCCGGCATCTCTCGCTTCAGTGATAAATGTTACTGTGCTTTAAGATTTCCTATAACAGGTACTTTTCTGCTGCTTCGGCAATTATTATGCAACAATCTGATTTATATGACCATTCACGACGAATGATGTACTTCCTTGTATGAGATTTTCTCTTTATCTTTCTGTAGACATACTAACCATTTTATTCCATGTTTCAGAGAGACAATTAGACGTAGTTATATTTTTTTCCCATCATGTTTATCGTAGAGTATTTTTTAAGAAAGTTTGAAGAGTAGATCTTGTAATCAAGAGGAAAATGAAATTCCTTTTTTCAACTTGGCATGCAACATATATTATAAACATTTTGAGTCTACTAGCTTATTTAGAAATTATGAAAATACTACCTTGTTTCAGGTAGTCAGTTCATGCAATCAGTCGTGTCCAACTCTTTGTAACCCCATGGACTGCAGAACGCCTGTCTTTCATGTCCAACATCAACTCCCAGAGCCTTCTCAAACTCATTTCCATCGAGTTGGTGATGCTATCCAACCATCTCATCCTATGTCATCCCCTTCTCCACCTGCCTTTAATCTATCCCAGCATTAGGCTCTTTTCCAATGAGTCTGTTCTTTGCATCAGGTGACCAAAGTATCAGAGCTTCTGCTTTAGCATCAGTCCTTCCAAAGAATATTCAGGACTGATTTCCTTTAGGACTGACTGGTTTGATGTCCTTGCTGTCCAAGGGACTCTTAAGAGTCTTCTCCAATACCACAGTTTAAGAGTATCAATAGTTCCATGCTCAGCCTTCTTTATGGTCCAAATCTCACATCCATAAATGACTACTGGATAAAACATAACTTTGACTAGTCACACCATTGTTGGCAAAGTGATGTTTCTGCTTTTTAATATGCTGTCTAGGTTGGTTATAACTTGTCTACCAAGGAGCAAGCGTCTTTTAATTTCATGGCTGAGATCACCATCTGCAGTGAAGAAAATAAAGTCTCTCACCGTTTCCATTGTTTCCCAGTCTATTTGGCATGAAGTTATGGGACCAGATGCCGTGATCCTAATTTTTTTGAATGTTGAGTTTTAAGCCAGATTTTTCACTCTTCTCTTTCACTTTCTTCAATAGGCTCATTAGTTCTTCTTCGCCTTCTGCCATAAGGGTGGTATCATCTGCATATCTGAGGTTATTGATATTTCTCCCAGCAATCTTGATTCCAGCTTATGCCTTATCCAACTCACACTCATCCATCAGTATTTCACATGATGTATTCTGCATATAAGTTAAATAAACAGGGTGACAGTATATAGCCCTGACGTACTCCTTTTCCATTTCAGAAACAGCCCATTGTTCCATATCTTATTTTAACTGTTACTTCTTGACCTGAATACAGATTTCTCAAGAGACAGGTCAGATGGTTTAGTATTCATATCTCTTGAAGAATTTTCCACAGTTTGTTGTGATCCACACAGTTAAAGGTTTTGGAATAGTCAATAAAGGAGAAGTAGATGTTTTTTTCTGGGACTTTCTTACTTTTTTCTATTATCCAACGGGTGTTGTCAATTTAATCTCTGGTTCCTCTTCATTTTCTAAATCCACCTTGAGCATCTTCAAGTTCTTTGTTAATGTATTGTTGAAGCCTGACTTGGCTAATTTTGAGAATTACTCTGCTAGGGTGTGAGATGAGTCCAGCTGTGCAGTAGTTTGAACATTCTTTGGCATTCCCTTTCTTTGGGGTTGGAGTGAAAACTGAGATTTCCACTCCTGTAGCCACTGTTGAGTTTTCCAAATTTGCTGGCATATTGATGCAACACTTTATCAGGACTTGAAATCTTTTAGGACTTGAAAATAGCTCAGCTGGAATTACATCACCTTCACTAACTTTGTTCATAGTGATGCTTCCTAATGTCCACTTGACTTCTGACTACAGAACGCCTGGCTCTAGATGAGTGATCATACTATCGTTGTTATCTGAGTCATTAAGATTTTGTTGTATAGTTCTGTGTACTCTTACCACCATTTCTTAAAATCATCTGCTTCTGTTAGGTACATATAATTTCTGCCCTTTATTGTGCCCATCTTTGCACAAAATATTCCCTTGGTATCTCTAATTTTCTCGAAGAGATCGCTAGTCTTTCCCATTCTATTTGTTTTACTCTATTTCTTTGCATTGATGACTTAGGAATGCTTTCTTATCCCTCCTTTATATTCTTTGGAACTCCACATTCAGATCGATATAGTTTTCCTTTTCTCCTTTATCTATTTTTTCTTCTTTTCTCAGCTATTTGTAAGGCCTCCACAGAAAACCTTTTTGTATTTTAGGCAATAAAATTTGTAAACTATGGCAAGATTAAGTCAATATTTAAGTATAAATAATTTAGGATTTTTTTTTTCAAGTTTATACTATTAGTCTAGCAAAGATATAGTTTTAAATACTAAACATTTTTCTAAACTAGATTATATATTTTTGTGTATTGACTTATTCATACTGCCTGCCAAATCTTATACCATGAAGAACAACTGTAAAACAAGCTATTAGTACATTAACTTCTTTGTGTTGATTGTATAATTTGTTCTTGCATATCTATTGAAAGCAAACACATTAAAAATTTAATTTTTGATAGATGAATTTGCTCAGAAAGAGGAATCTGTGGTTAGTATCAGTATTCTCAGACACATGGGACTTGCTTTTGGCTCAACTCCAAAGAGTCTGCCTGCATTGAAAGAGATGTTGATTTGATCCCTGGGTCAGGAAGTTCCCCTGGGGAAGGAAATGGCAGCCCACTCTAGTATTCTTGCCTGGGAAATCCCATGGATAGAGGAGCCTGGTGGGCTACTATCATGGGGGTCTCAAGAGTTAGAAATGGTTTAGTGACTAAACCACCACCACCACCTAGCCATGTGCCATTGTATGCTAATTTCTATCAACCTAAATCTTTTGGAATGGAGTTCAAGGAAAAATTTCAGAAGAAAATGAAAGAAAATTGCTAGTATAGCCTATTCAGTATTAAGAGTACATGCTGCTACTGATAAGTCACTTCAGTCGTGTCTGACTCTGTGCGACCCCACAGATGACAGCCCACCAGGCTCCCCTGTCCCTGGAATTCTCCAGGCAAGAACACTGGAATGAGTTGCCATTTTCTTCTCCAAGGCGTGAAAGTGAAGTCGCTCAGTCATGTCCAACTGTTAACTACCCCATGGACTGCAACCCACCAGGCTCCTCCATCCGTGGGATTTTCCAGGCAAGAGTACTGGAGTGGGTTGCCATTGCCTTCTCCGTAGGAGTACATAGTTAATAGTTAATCCATGAACTGTGACAAGTAGGAACTATAATTGATTATAACATTTTTCATGTTGTCTTTCATTCTGGCCAATGAGAAGACATTTTCAGATCAGATCTTATATGAAATCTCTCTGATTAACCAAATATACAAAATATAACATGTATAGTAAAAGATACAATCAGTAAAACATGAGTTATTGCAAAATAGAATGCACAGGATATTTCATGCTACTTCAGTATTAGTTAAAAGTATTCCTTTGGTAGTCAATTGTACTATTTATATCTATTAAGTAGCAAATTAACCTAGGAATAAAAGTGTAATCAGCTCATGTTCACACCTTTTAAATAAAGTTAATAAAAAATATGCTCAAAATAATCTTGTGGTAGACTGAATTCTAAATGGCTTTAAGATTACCATCTCTAAGCTTTCACCCCTATATAATCTTCTTCCATTGAGAGCCTATAGAACCTATAAAAATACAGAATACTACATTATTAAGGTATGCACAGAAATGGGGACATAATTTTGAAGATGTAAGTAAGGTTTATAATCATTTAACTTTGAGTTAAGGAGACACCTTGGATGGACTTGTCAATATCAGAAGGACTTTTAATGAAGTTAACACTATGCTGTGAAAATCTCTGTAGAAGAGTCCTGTAGTCAGGAACTGAAAGAAAACTCTCAGAGTTGAGAGTGGTTCTTACGTGAGCTAGCAAGATAGTGTGAGCCTTATTATTCCAATCATAAGAAACTGATTTCATCAAACAGTCCCTTGAGTCTCAGATGAGACTGTGCTCCCAGCTCACATGTGAGTATCGTTTGTGAAACGCTGAAACAAGACCCCATTTTACCTATGCTCAGTATCCTGAATCATGGAGCTTAGCTGAAAGTCAGAGAAAGCTCATTGCCAGCTGACATAAATGTTAAAGAAACAAATCACCTCACAAAAATTAAAGTACAAAGGTAAGCGAGCTGAGGTTTAAGGACCCAGTAGTTAGTTCAACCGGAGAAGGCAATGGCTAGCCACTCCAGTACTATTGCCTAGAAAATTCCATGGATGCAGGAGCCTGGTAGGCTGCAGTCCATGGGGTCGCTAAGGATCGGACACGACTGGGCGACTTCACTTTCAGTTTTCACTTTCACACATTGGAGAAGGAAATGGAAACCCACTCCAGTGTTCTTGCCTGGAGAATCCCAGGGATGGGGATCCTGGTGGGCTTCCATCTATGGGATCACACAGAGTCGGACACGACTGAAGTGACTCAGCAGCAACAGCAGCAGCAGTTAGTTCAACAATATAATCAGTATTAATTTTCTATCTCTATACTCTGCAAATTTCCTCTCCTATATTGTCAACCAACTTATTTGACTTATAGACAGAGTAAGTACATCATGCAAAATGCTAGGCTGAATGAAGCAAAAGCTGGAATCAAGATTGCTGAGAAAAATATCAACAACCTCAGATATGCAGATGACACCACCCTTAGGGCAGAAAGCAAAGAGGAACTAAAGAGCCTCTTTATGAAAGTGAAAGAGGAGAGCAAAAAGGCTGGCTTAAAACTCAACATTCAGAAAACTAAGATCATAGCATCTGGCCCCATTTCTTCATGTCATATAGATGGGGAAGCACTAGAAACAGTGAGATATTTTATTTTCTTGGGCTCCAAAATCACTGCAGATGGTTACTGTAGCCATGAATGACCAACATAGACAGCATATTAAAAAACAGAAGCTTCATTTGCTGACAAAGGTCCATCTAGTCAAAGTTATGTTTTCTTCCAGTAGTCAGGTATGGATGTGAGAGTTGGGCTATAAAGAAAGCTGAACGCTGAAGAATTGATGCTTTTGAACTGTGGTATTGGAGAAGATTCTTGAGCATCCCTTGGACTGCAAAGATATCCAACCAGTCAACCCTAAAAGAAATCATGTCCTGAATATTCATTGGAAGAACTGATTCTGAAGCTGAAGCTTCAATACTTTGGCCACCTGATGTGAACAACTGGCTCATTTGAAAAGACCCTGATGCTGGGAAAGATTGAACGCAGGAGTAGAAAGGGATGACAGAGGATGCAATGGTTATATGGTCTCACTGACTTGATGTACAAGAGCTTGAGCAAGCTCCAGGAGTTGCTGATGGAGAGGGAAGCCTGTTGTGCTGTTGTCCATGGTTTTGTAAAAAGTCAAACATGACTGAGTGACTGAACTGAACTGATGTCATTGACCAGATGGATCTTCAGTGTCATGGGTTTCCTTTCCCATTCAGTTGGTAGGTATTTAGTTGTCTGCAGTATACCTGGTAATAAAGAAGTCCATGTTTATTGTCACCCTAGAGAAATTAAGGTGCTAGACAACAGCTGAGTTGAAAAATCTAAGCAAAACAGAATATTGAACCAGCAGATTGAAGTTTAGCAAAGATGAATAATTACTTCTCTTTGAAGCATTCATATACCA
Source organism: Moschus berezovskii (assembly GCF_049115385.1). Lineage (NCBI taxonomy): Eukaryota > Metazoa > Chordata > Mammalia > Artiodactyla > Moschidae > Moschus > Moschus berezovskii. Next base: position 6,324,804 of record NC_142469.1, read on the forward strand.
ATTACATAAAATTGGGATATCTGGACTGGCAAAAGTTTATGTGGAAAAAAAGAAACTTTTGGTTGACAAAAATACAATATAAAATGAAATGCTGCTTAAAAGCATATGTAATATTAGGTTAAATTAAAAGTAATAATGTAGACTGACTTTTGCACTCCAGATGTCATGAAGAATGAATTTGGTAGATACTTATAAGTTTACACGGAATTGTGAAAACTAGACAGCATTCCAAGGATGTCAGTTAAACTGAAGACTAAAAATGGTGTTACATGACAAAAGGTTAAAAACTCTTGGGAAGTTATGTATGAAAATAAAAACACGTAAAGGAATGCTTATTGACCATTAATGTTTTCTCAAGTAGACAACCTGTCAAGAAAAATCATGAGTTCTAAATCACAAGAGAAATGTCTAGTAAAATTCTGAATGACCATTTTTTCACTCTTCAGTTTTTAGAGAGAAACAATTGAAGTATCACTATAAGTTTTCTGTTACTTGATATTTATTTAATTGTCCAATTTCTCCTGAAAAAAAAAAAAACTAAAATTCTTCAGTAAAAGTATTTGTACTGATTTAAAGACAAAATTCATAATACATAAGTTGAGTAAACTTTCTTTTTCTTCTTAACACAAATCATTTGTTGTCAGGGAATATTAGTCTGTGGGAAAGGAATGGCAAGCCACTCCAGTTGCCTAGAAAATCGCATGGAGAGAGGAGCCTGGTGGGCTGCAGTCCATGGGTTGGCTACTAGTCGGACACAATTGAGCAACTTAACTTTCACTTTCACACATTGGAGAAGGAAATGGCAACCCACCCCAGTGTTCTTGCCTGGAGAATTCCAGGGATGGTGGAGCCTGGTGGGCTGCCGTCTATGGGGTCGCAAAGAGTCGGACACGACTGAAGCGACTTAGCAGCAGCAGCAGCAGCAGCAACATGAATCTGAAAAAATGAAACAAAACAAAGCTAAGTATATGAAACAAAAGTTATGCTTATAATTTTTGAAGCATCTTTTCTTATCATCTTATATCTTTGATGTCCATATTCTTGTTTTCTATATTTGATTCTCTCCCAAGAATTAAATTAATATTTCCAAGTATAATATAGAGCACAAAAAATGGAACTACAAATAATTATTGGCATTCAGTTCAGTTCAGTTCAGTCGCTCAGTCGTGTCCGACTCTCTGCCACCCCATGAATCACAGCACGCCAGGCCTCCCTGTCTATCACCAACTCCCAGAGTTCACTCAAACTCATGTCCACAGAGTCGCTGATGCCATCCAGCCATCTCATTCTCGGTCATCCTCTTCTTCTCCCGCCCCCAACCTTTCCCAGCATCAGAGTCTTTTCCAGTGAGTCACCTCGTCGCATGAGGTGGCCAAAGTATTGCAGTTTCAGCTTTAGCATCAGTCCTTCCAATGAACATCCAGGATCGATCTCCCTTAGAATGGACTGATTGTATCTCCTTGTGGTACAAGGACTTCCCCAAAAGATTAGAGTTCAAGGTTATCAATTCTATAAATATAAAAGTTGAATCATTTTGTAAACAATTTTCCAACTACCTATGTACTATCCAATCAATTTACATATCCATACTAAGTGAAACCATAAAGTTGAAGACTCTCTCTGTGGATTCTCTAGGTTGAATATTATTACTACTTCATATTTGCTGCTTTTTCCATGTTAGAGATAATTATGGGAATCGTTCATAAGCAATTTTAAAGTAAACTATTGGCAAATCACTCAGCTTGTAGGACTATATTTTGTATAGTGTCCAATAATTCTGAGTGTCCAATAATTCTTATTGAACTGAATTAATATTCATACACAAGCAATTTGTTTTTGCTCATGTTTTGATTATAACTGATTTATAATGTCTGTGGTGGGTAAACTTTAAGGTGAGCTTTATGGCCCCAGTCTCCTGATGTTCACACACTTGCATGATCCATTTTAACTTTAGTGTGAGTAAGGATATATGTGTGTTCAGTTTCTCAGTCATGTTCAACTCTTTGTGACTCGGTGGACTGCACCCTTCCAGGTTCCTCTGTCCATGAGGTTTTCCAGGCAAGAATAACGGAGTGGGTCGCCATTTCCTAGTCCAGGGGTCTTCCCAACCCAGGGATGGAACCTGTATCTCATGCATTGAAACTACATCTCTACACTAAAAATATGGATAAGAACTCACCAGTAATAAAGCAAAGATGAAAAGATGTATGCGATTGTATATATATACAATCGCATACATATGTATGTATCAGTTCAGTTAAATTCAGTTCAGTCGCTCAGTCGTGTCTGACTCTTAGCGACCCCATGAACCACAGCACTCAAGGCCTCCTTGTCCATCACCAAGTCCCGGAGTTCACTCAAACTCATGTCCATCGAGTCAGTGATGTCATCCAGCCACCTCATTCTCTGTCGTCCCCGTCTCCTCCTACCCCCAATCCCTCCCAGCATCAGAGTCTTTTCCAGTGAGTCAAATCTTCGCATGAGGTGGCCAAAGTATTGCAGTTTCAGCTTTAGCATCAGTCCTTCCAATGAACACCCAGGATTGATCTCCTCTAGAATGGACTGGTTGGATCTCCTTGCAGTCCAAGGCACTCTCAAGAGTCTTCTCCAGCACCACAGTTCAAAACCATCAATTCTTCCGCGATCAGCTTTCTTCACAGTCCAACTCTCACATCCATACATGACCACGGGAAAAACCATAGCCTTGACTAGACGGACCTTGGTTGGCAAAGTAATGTCTCTGCTTTTTAATATGCTATCTAGGCTGGTCATAACTTTCCTTCCAAGGAGTAAGCGTCTTTTAATTTCATGGCTGCAATTAGCATCCGCAGTGATTTTGGAGCACAAAAAAATAAAGTCTGACACTGTTTCCACTGTTTCCCCATCTATTTCCCATGAAGTGATGGGACCAGATGCCATGATCTTCGTTTTCTGAATGTTGAGCTTCAAGCCAACATTTTCACTCTCCTCTTTCACTTTCATCAAGAGGCCTTTGAGTTCCTGTTCACTTTTTGCCATAAGGGTGGTGTCATCTGCATATCTGAGGTTATTGATATTTCTCATATATATATATAATTTGTTATAATGTCATATAAGGTTGAAACATGAAGGTTGTTATGACTCTAGTCTGACGGCTTTGGAGAAGGCAACTGCCATGCTGTGAACCAATGTATGGAGAGAACCAGCCAACAAAGAAGAGATGTCCCTAGTTCAGCAGCCTGGAAGGAACTGAATGCTGACAACAACCTAAGGGAGATTGGAAGTAGATCTTTCCTGAATCGAGCCTGAATGAGCTCACAGCCCAGTTAACACTTTGATTCAGTCAGACCCTAAACTGAGGACTCATTTGAGCTGTTCCATGAACTTTTTACCCACAGAAACTGTAAAGTTATAAATGTGTGTTGTTTTAAATCACTAAATACGTGGTAACATCATCATGTACCAGTACATGGTAAATACAGTGCCTGTCTTCATGTATTGTATAAGGTTGTTAGCTAAGTATTTTATCTTAGTCAGTTCAGTCAGTTCAGTTGCTCAGTCATATCTGACTCTTTGTGACTCCATGGACTGCAACACACCAGGCTTTCCTGTCCATAACCAATTCTTGGAGTTTCCTCAAACTCATGTCCATCGAGCTGGTGATGCCATCCAACCATCTCATCCTCTGTTGTCCCCTTCTCTTCCTGCCTTCAATCTTTCCCAGCATCAGGGTCTTTTCCAATGCATCAACCCTTCCCATCAGGTGGCCAAAGAACTGGAGATTCAGCTTCAGCGTTGAATTGGAGATTCAGTCCTTCCAATGAATATTCGGGACTGATTTGCTTTAGGATTGACTGGTTTGATCTCCTTGCAGTCCAAGGGACTCGCAAGACTCTTCTCCAACACCACATTCAAAAGCATCAATTCATTGGCTCTCAGCTTTCTTTATAGCTTTTTCAGGAGACAGGTAAGGTGGCCTGATATTCCTATCTCTTGAAGAATTTTCCATATTTTGTTGTGATCCACACAGTGAAAGACTTTGGCATAGTCATTAAAACAGAAGTAGATGTTTTTCTGGATCTCTTTTGCTTTTTCAGTGATCCAATGTTGCTGCGGCTGCTGCTAAGTTGCTTCAGTTGTGTCTGACTCTGTTTGATCCCATAGACGGCAGTTCACTAGGCTCTGCTGTCCCTGGGATTCTCCAGGCAAGAACACTGGAGTGGGTTGCCATTTCCTTCTCCAATGTGTGAAAGTGAAAAGTGAAAGTGAAGTCGCTCAGTCGTGTCCGACTTTTAGCAACTACATGGACTGCGGCCTACCAGGCTCCTCCATCCATGGAATTTTCTAGGCAAGAGTGCTGGAGTGGCTTGCCATTGCCTTCTCTATCAATGATCCAATAGATGTTGGCAATTTGATCTTTGGTTCCTCTGCCTTTTGTAAATTCAACTTGAACATCTGGAAGTTCATGGTTTACGTACTGTTGAAGCATGGCTTAGAAAATTTTGAGCAATTTTTTTGCTAGCGTGTGAGCTAGTGCAATTGTGCATCAATTACTTTGATAGCAAGAGAAATAAGTACAATGAGTGCACAATTGTAAAACTGCACAGATGAATATCTGTTTTTAACTCTCTCTGCCTTGGTGGCCAGAAAGATGACTGTTCTTTTATCTTTCTTTAATCTAGAGAAAATTCTTTTTCTTATAAAAGCTATTCTTGATGCTACCATGTTTTTTACAACAGTATTGATTTGATTTCTAATATACAGTCTTTTGCATTCAATTGTTAAACACAGTGTAAAATGGCAAAGGTGATTATTAGTGACATTTATGTTTAAAATCCAATAAACAGATTGAGAAGAATAATTCTTGGTTATTTTTTAAACACAGTGTATTCATACCAAAGACTGTTTAGAGTGTTAATTACATGAACTGTTGTACTCTGCCTTTTACATGTGAGTGTTAAATAGATTAAACTATTATGGTCTTTTCTTCAGCCCACAAATTACCTTCACATCATTAAAAGATATATTATCATCTGATGTCATTCAGAGTATTTTTATTAATTTTGCATCAATCCCATCAGAATGACAGCCTAAAGAGATCTCTTGCTTTAACACTAACTGCACTTTGTGCCACTGGTGTCCATCACAGATTGCTTGAAGCTGAATCTACTCCTTTCTGTATCTTAATTGCTTCAAAACAGTTCAGTTCAGTCGCTCAGTTGTGTCTGACTCTCAGTCGTGTCCCATGAATCACAGTACCCCAGGCCTCCCTATCCAACACCAACTCCCGGAGTTCACTCAAACTCATGTCCACAGAGTTGGTGATGCCACCCAGACATCTCATTTTCTGTCGTCCCCTTCTCCTCCCGCACCCAAACTTTCCTAGCATCAGAGATTTTTCCAGTGAGTTAACTCGTCGCATGAGGTGGCAAAGGTATTGGAGTTTCAGCTTTAGCATCAGTCCTTCCAAAGAACACCCAGGATCGATCGCCTTTAGAATGGACTGGTTGGATCTCCGTGCAGTCCAAGGGACTCTCAAAAGTCTTCTCCAACACCACAGTTCAAAAGCATCAATTCTTCGGTGATCAGTTTTCTTCACAGTCCAACTCTCACATCCATACATGACCACGGGAAAAACCATAGCCTTGACCAGATGGACCTTGGTTGGCAAAGTAATGTCTCTGCTTTTTAATATACTATCAAGGTTGGTCATAACTTTCCTTCCAAGGAGTAAGCGTCTTTTAATTTCATGGCTGCAATCAGCATCCGCAGTGATTTTGGAGCCCCCAAAAATAAAGTCTGACACTGTTTCCACTGTTTTTCCATCTATTTCCCATGAAGTGATGGGACCAGATGCCATGATCTTTGTTTTCTGAATGTTGAGCTATAAGCCAACTTTTTCACTCTCCTCTTTCACTTTCATCAAGAGGCTTTTGAGTTCCTCTTCACTTTCTGCCATAAGCGTGGTGTCATCTGCATGTCTGAGGTTACTGATATTTCTCCCAGCAATCTTGATTCCCGCTTGTGCTTCTTCCAACCCAGCGTTCCTCATGATATACTCTGCATATAGGTTAAATAAGCAAGGTGACAATATACAACCTTGACGTACTCCTTTTCCTATTTGGAACCAGTCTGTTGTTCCACGTACAGTTCTGACTGTTGCTTCCTGACCTGCATACAGGTTTCTCAAGAGACAGGTCAGGTGGTCTGGGATTCCCATCTCTTTCAGAATGTTCTACAGTTTATTGTGATCCACACAGTCAAAGGCTTTGGCATAGTCGATAAAGCAGAAATAGATGTTATTCTGGAACTCTCTTGCTTTCTCCATGATCCAGCGGATGTTGGCAATTTGATCTCTGGTTCCTCTGCCTTATCTAAAACCTGCTTGACCATCTGAAAGTTCACGGTTCACATATTGCTGAAGCCTGGCTTGGAGAATTTTGAGCATGACTTTACTAGCGTGTGGGATGAGTGCAATTGTGAGGTAGTTTGAGCATTCTTTGGCATTGCCTTTCTTTGGGATTGGAATGAAGACTGACCCTTTCCAGTCCTGTGGCTACTGCTGAGTTTTCCAAATTTGCTGGCATAGTGAGTGCAGCACTTTCACAGCATCATCTTTCAGGATTTGAAATAGCTCAACTGGAATTCCATCACCACCACTAGCTTTGTTCGTAGTGATGCTTTCTAAGGCCCACTTGACTTCACATTCCAAGATGTCTGGCTCTAGGTCACTGATCACGTTATCGTGACTATCTTTTGCGTGAAGATCTTGTTTGTACAGTTCTTCTGTGTATTCTTGCCACCTCTTCTTAAAATCTTCTGCTTCTCTTAGGTCCATACCATTTCTGTCCTTTATCGAGCCCATCTTTGCATGAAATGTTCCCTTGGAATCTCTAATTTTCTTGAAAAGATCTCTTGTTTTTCCTATTCTGTTGTTTTCGTCTATTGCTTTGCATTGATCACTGAGGAAGTCTTTCTTATCTCTCCTTGCTATTCTTTGGAACTCTGCATTCAGATGCTTATATCTTTCCTTTGCTCCTTTGCTTTTCGCTTCTCTTCTTTTCACAGCTATTTGTAAGGCCTCCTCAGATAGCCATTTTGCTTTTTTACATTTCTTTTCCATGGGGATGGTCTTGGTCCCTGTCTCCTGTACAATGTCACGAACCTCTGCCCAGAGTTCATCAGGCACTCTATCAGATCTAATCTCTTAAATCTATTTCTCACTTCCACTGTATAATCATAAGGGATTTGAGTTAGGTCATATCTGAATGGTCTAGTGGTTTCCCTACTTTCTTCAATTTAAGTCTGAATTTGGCAATAAGGAGTTCATGATCTGAGCCACAGGCAGCTCCTAGTCTTGTTTTTGCTAACTTTATACAGCTTCTCCATCTTTGGCTGCAAAGAATATAATCAATCTGATTTTGGTGTTGACCATCTGGTGATGTCCATGTGTAGAGTCTTCTCTTGTGTTGTTGGAAGAGGGTGTTTGCTATGACCAGTGCATTCTCTTGACAAAACTCTATTAGCCTTTACCTTGCTTCATTCCGTGCTCCCAGGCCAAATTTGCCTGTTACTCCAGGTGTTTCTTGACTTCCTACTTTTGCATTCCAGTCCCCTACAATGAAAAGGACATCTCTTTTGGGTGTTAGTTCTAAAAGGTCTTGTAGATCTTCATAGAACCGTTCAACTTCAGCTTCTTCAGCATTACTGGTTGGGGCATAGGCCTGGATTACTGTAATATTGAATAGTTTACCTTGGAAACGAACAGAAATCTTTGTCATTTTTAAGATTGCATCCAAGTACTGCATTTAGGACTCTTTTGTTGACCATGATGGCTACTCCATTTCTTCTAAGGGATTCCTGCCCACAGTAGTAGATATAATGGTCATCTCAGTTAAATTCACCCATTCCGGTCCATTTTAATTCACTGATTCCTAGAATGTCTATGTTCACTCTTGTCATTTCCTGTTTGACCACTTCCAATTTGCCTTGATTCATGGACCTAACATTCTAGGTTCCTATGCAATATTGCTCTTTACAGCACCGGACCTGGCTTCTATCACTGGTCACATCCACAACTGGGTATTGGTTTTGCTTTTGCTCCATCCCTTTATTCCTTCTAGAGTTATTTCTCCACTGAGCTCCAATAGCATACTTGGCACCTACTGACCTGTGGAATTCCTCATTCAGTAACCTATCATTTTGCCCTTTGATACTGTTCATGGGGTTCTCAAGGCAAGTATACTGAAGTTGTTTGCCATTCCCTTCTCCAGTGGACCACATTCGGCTGTGGTCCATGTGATCAGATCGACTAGTTTCCCGTGATTACGATTTCAGTGTGTCTGCCCTCTGATGCCCCCTTTCAATACCTACCATCTTAGTTGGGTTTCTCTTACCTTGAGCGTGGGATATCTCTTCACAGCTGCTCCAAGAAAGCGCAGCTGCTGTACCTTACCTTGGATGAACGGTATCTCCTCAAGTCCGCCCCTCCTGACCTTGAACATTCAGTAGCTCCTCTCGGCCCTCCTGCGCCCTCGCTCCCACCGCCTATTCCACGTGGGGCAGCTCCTCTCGGCTGCCGGCCAGCCCTGGCCTCAGGTGTGGGGTAGCTCCTCTCGGCCGCGCCTCTTTGCGTGGTCAGTTGTGCCGGGGTGGCATCTCTCGGCTCTGCCGCCGGGCCAGCGTCTCTTGCGTCTGCACCGCCGGGGCCGTCCTCTCTCACGTCTTAATTGCTTACTAGTATATAAGTTCATAATATAAATTCAAATATAGGGTTTAAGTTCTGTATTTCTTTCAAACTGCATAGTGCCAACAATTATAAAGATATAGCTAAGTAAATGATTTCCTTGTGTGATCACATAATTGTTGTTCTTTAATTTCTAAGTCGTATTCAACTCTTAGTGACTCCAAGGATTGTAGCCCCCCCCAGGCTATTTTGGCCATGGGATTTCACACCTAAGTTACTGGAGTGGGCTACCATTTCCTTCTCCAGAGGTTCTTCCTGACCCAGGGGTTGAACTCACCTCTCCTTCATTGCAGGCACATTCTTTTCATCACTGAGCAACCAGGGAAGTGTGATTACATAATTAATATTTAATAATCTATTACTTTCAGAAATCCTAAGGCACTTTCATTTTTAAGAAAAAAATAGAAAACCATGTAATGAAAGGTAAAAGGGAAAAAAAATGACAAGCAAATGTGGGAAATATAAAAGAAAAATATACAAAAGAAAGGAGGAAGTAAGGACTAAAGAAAGGATGTAAGGGAAGAAGAAAGGAGTGGCAATAGAAGGAAATACAAAAAGGAAAAAATGCCTTCATAGTTTCATCTTCTACATTTAAATGATTGGTTTATTAAAGTTAATGCTAAAGCAGGCCATCTGTGAAGATTTTTTTTTTTTATTGAATAACTTCATTGACTTTATATAAAGAGCAACTTTGTAATTATGAATTTAATATTTTTAAAGATCATATTATAGGTCCTGTTACTCACTGATTATTGACATATCTCTTCTAATTTGCAATAGTATTTGAACAAAGGAGGAGTGAAGAGAATAGAATAATTTTTCATACTCACCATAGCTTTCGAGTAGTCCCTTGACTAAGTACTATTTAATTATACCCATTAAGCATTCCCATTGGTTGATAACACGAGCAGATTATTTTATCCAACAGAAATGTTAAAAAATTGACATCAGATTTTGAGATTTGCATCATGGTATATAATTCTACTGATTAGTAAAATAGCTTCTTTTAGGGTGACTTATTTTTGTGTTTAAGTGAGATAAGTCATGCAACCAAAATTAACAGTTCATAAGGAATTAAAGAGGTCACTTTAGCCAAAAAATGCAATATTATTTCAAGACAGGAAAAATGGAGGTGCCGTGAGTAATTGATACCTGGGTTTATAAATCAAAACAATTGCACACATTACATGTTGAAACATAAGCAGTACAACATAGGTGTGCTTGATTTTTCAAAGTATGTATGCTGTAATTACACAAGCAAATTGTCTGAGGAATTAAAAATCATTCCATGTCTTCAGAATTTCAGAAAGTTACCATGCCATTGCAGAGGAATGATGGCTTTATTTCAGTTCACATTCTCTGTTTTCACTGACAGTTCAGTATTATCTGTTCTTTATCGAGATTAAGCCTTAACATAACTCTTTCATCAAAGCTACTATCCTGACATGTAGTGCCTGATTCTAATGGAACTGATGAAAAAACAAAGGAATGACTGTCCTGCCCACACCCAACAGGTATCATTATTTCCTTCATAGTTTTCAAATTTGACATTGAACAGGCAGTTTCACCACCTACAATCTTGAAGTGTTTACTATTACTCAGCATGCCAAATGGATCAGTAGAATTTTGTCCTGAATCCTTTCCTTCCAAATGGAGAGTGTGAGATTAAATGGATATTAGAAGCACTTATTGAAATTCATGGATCAATTTTGTTGAGTAGCTTTGCAGACATTGTCTATAATATATGTTGTTAACTCTATACAAATAATTTTTGTAAGCTAATTGATTTTCTTTGATCATTTAAAAAAATTTGCAAAAATTGTCCTCAGATTTTTAAGTGACAAATTTCAATAAAGATCATTTTTTGCAATTATTGACTCAACACAGAGTTATTCATCTACTGTGTAACAGGAATAGGATTGTAGATAAAAATTATGCAAGGAAAATAACCTGTCAATGAGCTCATGGAATAGGAGAAATAGATAAGTAAAAAAAAAAAAAATGTAGAATAAAATGTGTTACATCTTAAAGAGTGAGCCTAAGTCTACATGGCATGTTCAAAGTTAGAAACAAGTAGAGAGAACTTTGAGCAAAGGCATTTTCTAAAGCATTAGGGCTTGGGGACTTCAGTACCTTGTTGAGAATTGCAGTTTGGTAGTGTCAAAACCTTGCTTTAATGAATATAACTAGAAGTGATACTAGAACCTTTCCAGATCATAAGCATTGCTTATATAAAATGTCCAGATATTTCACTGACTGTAAGAAGACAAGTTCAGCAAGAAAACAACTTAGAAGATTTGGGTGTTAGAAAAACCAAGCGATCATTTGTATGATGATTTTTAGTTATTCTTAGCTTCACCTTTTTAAACCAGTGTCAGAAAAATGGTGAGAGGAGAAGAGAGAGACTAGAGATAAAAGATGCAATTAACAGAACTTAACACCTAATTAAGGGCTTTTCTGATGGCTCAGATGGTAAAGAGTCTGCCAGCAATATATTTTTGCCTGGAGAATTCCATGGACAGAGGAGCCTATCAGGCTATAGTCTATGGAGTCACAAAGAGTCAGACACAACTGAGCGACTAACACACACACACACACACATTGCTTATTTAAACTTGATTGCAGAAATGGAAGAATAATTTAAATAATAATAATAATGGAATAATGGTACTCCATATGCTAATTTTACCTTACGAGATAATATTGTATTCCAGAAAAATCAAATCCTCAAAGATCAGAGAGACAATTCCTACAAACTACTACTGACCGGCTCAGTTGCCAAATTTGTCTCCTTTAATTATACCTTATATTTTCATAATATTAGGTCTCTACCCCAAATGTATGACTATAAGTCTCTCATACATTCCTATTCTCTCGTATTCTCTAATATACTCCTATTCACATATTTTTAGGATTTTCTCTTTCCAGTTTCAACCTCTTTCCATTACTTTCATCCCCAAAGTTTTCCACTCTGCTCTCTTAAAACTTTATCCCACAGTTAACCAATTTAACTTCATCATCATTGCTGAATATTACTTCAGTTGAATTTTCACTCTTTAAGAACCCATTGATAAAACTGTAAACCCCTAATTTGATACCTGCACAAAGCAAAATTAAGCAAAATTTTGGAAGAAGAAGCATTATATGGTATACATACCCTTGCTTCTCTGACTCAGTTAGAAGCTCTTACCCTTACTATGTCTGCTTAGCTCCACAGCATGTTTGAGAAATGTTAAACCCAAAATATTTATTTCAAAATTATTTAGTTAATAATAAATGCAAATATTGAAAAATTGTCCTTGTCATATTATTTTATAATATAAAAGAAATGTAGATCTTATTAGTCACTAAGGCTCTCAGCTGCCAAGTGTTGGCTTACTACTGATGTTTTGTCCTTTGTATACACAGACTGTTGTTCATAAAAACAAGTTGACATTTGTAGATGACTTTGTTTTTAAAAAATAGTTCAATAATAGTGTCTTAATTCAATTCAAATATGGTCTATTTAGTGGGACATAAACATAATCGGATTTAAAACCTCCTAAAAAGTGTTCATAAACTGAATATTTCCAGAAGAATGTATTGTGATTTGAGAAAAAGTGTTCTCAAATTTTAACCCCAGTTAAATCACAAGAATGATTTCTATTTTTACTTTTAATTTTATTTTCAACACAAATATGTATTCTATGCGTAACACAATGCCCTCTTTCTACTTTTATAAATCTGCATTATGGAATCATTTCTAATTTAGAAACAATGAGTCATTATTATATTCCAACAATGAAAGGGCTCTAGAGCATTTTTTATTGTGGTAATGGCATTTAGCATGAGATCTACACCCCTAAAAAAGGTTTAAGGGCAAAATGCAGCAATTTTAACTGCAGGCAGAATGTTGTAAAGATCTCTAGAATTTGGTCATCTTGCATTATTGGACCTCTGTACCTGTTAAATAGCAACTTCTCTTTTTCCTCTCCCCACAACCCCCTGGCAACCGCCATTCTACTCTTTGCTTCTAGCACTTTGAACAATTTAGATGCCTCATATAAGTGGAGTCATGAAATATTTGTCTTTATGAGACTGGCTTATTTCACTTAGTCGTGTCTTCTTGACAACTCATGCAAAAGAAATATTTTTTAGAAACCATCATAAAAGATTATTAGGAATAATTATTAGACAAGTTAGAAAATATAGGAGAAATATATGCATTTCTGGAAATATACAAACTGCAAAACTGGTCACCATGAAATTGAAAATCTGAACATACAAAAAACGAATAAGGAGACTGAATAAATCATTTACATTTCAGAATAAAGCTGGTTCAAGGCCAGCTTCTATCAAACATTTTAAGAAGAATTAATGCCAATCCTCCTCAAACTCCTCCAAAAAATAAGAGAAGAAAATATTTCCCAACTCATTTTTGAAGCCATCTTTGCCCTGAAACCAAAGCCAGAAAAAGACACTACAAGGAAAGAAAAACTACAATATTGTGCTGAAGTCCATGGGGTCATGAAAAGTCAAATATGACTGGGTGACTGAAAAGAAACAATGAACATTGTTGCAAAATTTCACAATGAAACTGTATTCTACAGCACATTAGTAGAATCATAAAGCATGCAAGGATGGTTCAGTATACACAAATCAATCAATCTGATACATCAAATTAACAGAATGGAAGATTAAAAATCACATGATAATGTCAAGTGCTAAGAAAATATCTGGCAAAATTCAACACATTTTCATAATAAAAACTCTTGACAAACTATAGAAGGAACTTACCTATTGAGCATTTTGTTTCCTAATGGCAAACCTTGCAACTAGGTAATTTTTAAGTTTGTCCTAGGAGAATTGTTAATATCTGTTGATATTTTAAAGAGTAAAGAAGTCTCATTGAATACTTCTGGGAAAATTCTGAGTTCTCTTTAGTTCTCTACTTTGGGATCTCCCCTTCAGGTTGAAAATCCTCTTCACATACCACATGATCCTTGCCCCTCTCTTCAATTTCAGTATAAGTCACTAAAAAACCTTTTGAGGGAACTCCATGACTGGGAAAAATTCATTGATTTTTGAGTTTTATTACTGCTAGCTTAAACAGTCAAACTTATTATATGAGAACCTCTACTATCAAAATCTGTAGGCTTTTTGATTCTGAACTTTTATAATTTCCTTAGATAAGATATCCAGTGCCTTAGTTGGGTATTCTGACATGAATGCGAGAAGAGAGCTCTAGGTATGTCATACTAGTTATTGCCCCTGTTTCAGCTCCTTTGTGTTTGCATTCAAATTACAGAGACATGATTTTACATATAGATAACTCTAAAGACTTCACAACCAATAACAGCAACAATGAACTGTTAGAACTAATAAACAGAATACAAAATAAATATATACAAATCAGTGGTGTTTCCATATACTAACAAAAGGAAATTAAGGAAATGATAATATTTACAATAACAGCAAAAAAGAATAAATTCTCAGAATAAACTTCAGCAAGGAGTTAAGTGACTTGTACATGAAAACTATGAAACACTAGCAAAATAAATTAAGGCACACACTGATAAATGGAAGACATCTTTGTTAACATATTGGAAGAATTATGTTGTTGAAATGTCCATGTTACACAATGTGATCTACAGATTCAATGCAATGTCTATCAAGATCACAATATTTTTACAGAAATAGAAAAATAATTCTAAAATTCATGTGAAATAATTAAAGAAACTAAATAGCCAAAGCAAATTTGATTAAGAAGAACAAAGCTGGAGGCAGCATACTTCTTGATTTCAAAATATACCACAAAATTTTAGTAATTAAAATGGTACAGTACTGGCATAAAGATACATACATAGACCAACAGAACAGAACAAAGCTCAGAAATAAGTTTATTATTATAAACACAATGTAATTTTGGCAAGGTGCTAAGAATACAACAGGGAGAAAGGATATTGTCTTTAAAAGACAGTGTTGGGAAAACTGAATATCCATATGCAACGGAATGAAATTGGATTCCTCTCACATAACAGACACACAAAAACAATTCAAAAGTGTACTAATGACTTAAATGTAACACTGAAAACTATAAAAATCCTCAAATAAAACATTCAGAGGAAACTTTTTGACAGTTGATTTTTGAATTGATTTATTGATTTATTGAATTTGACACCAATGCACAGGCAACAACGTAAAAAACAGACAAATGTGACCTCATCCAACTAGAAAGCTCTGTGCTGCAAGGATAAAAATCAACAAAGTGAAAAGGTAAGCAACAGATTGAGAGAAAATATTTGTAAACCATGTTTCAGACAAGAGGTTGATATCCAAAATATGTAAGTATCATCTACCAATAAATATTTTTAAAATCCAGTACAAAAATGAGCAGGGATGTTGAATAGACATTATTCCCAAGAAGCTATACAAATGGCCAATGGCAGGTCAGGCATAAGAGAGGGTGGTTAATATCACTCTTCACTGGGGAAATGCTGGTCAAAACCACTCTAAATTACAACTTGCAGTTGTTAGGGTGGTTATTATTTGGAAAAAAAAAAAAAAGTGTTGGTGAGCATGTGGAGAAATTGAAACCCTTATACACTGGAATGTAGTATGTTACAGTCACTATGGAAAATAGTATTGACATTCTAAAAAAATTAAAAATAGAACTACCAGAGCAATTCCACTGTTTGACATATAGCCAGAAGAATTGAAATCAGCATCTCAAAAATTATCTGCAGCCCTCTATTAATTACCACATTATTTACAATTGTCAAGATATGAAAACAACTCAAAAGTCCATCTATAAAGAACAGATACAGAAAATATTGCATATACATACAATGGAATATTATCAACCTTACTAAAGGAAATCCTGTTTTTTGCAAAAAAAAAAAAAAAAAAAGATGAATATACAGATTATGCTAAGTGAAATAAGCCCGTCACAGAAGGACAAACACTATGTGATATCACTGCTATCAGTTTCTAAAACAGCTAAACTCCTAGTAGCAAAGAGTGGAAGAATGGTTTCCAGGGGCTTGGAGAAGGTGGGAATGTACTGTTTTTGAATGTATATAAGGTTTCAGGTATCCCAGATAAACAAGCTCTAGAGATTGGCTGTACAACATAGTACCTGTAGCTAACAGCATTGTGCACTGTAAAATTTGTAAAGAGGATATAGCTTATGTTAAGTATCCTTACCTGAAAAAGAAAAAAATAAGCAAAAGAACTAAAGGAAATATTTGGAGATGATCGCTATGTAGAATCTTGGTTCTGGTGATGGTATCATGACTGGTTACATATATGCAAACTCATCAAAATATATTTATTAAATGTTTTTATATGTAATTATGCTTCAATAAAACTAAAAAAATCAATTATTATAAGAATCTTTTGGCATTTTGGCTTTATTTCTGTACCTGTAGTCTTCTATGTGTGGGGAACAGGCATCCTTCTGACTAAATTAACTCAGATGACCCATGAAATTAAAACAAATAAATAAATAAATGAATAAACATATTTTCAAACAAGGCCTTGTTTTCAGTACCTCTAGCTGTTTGTATGATCAAGCCCATTGTGAGTTTTTCCAGCAAATCCAATTGTTTTCAGTGGTATCTGAGTCTGTAAGCCCTTTCTCAGCTTGTGCTCTCACAACCCTCCCTCTGCTCTCTGTTCACTCATATTGTTGTTTAGTATTGTAGATGTTTTAGTTTTTCCAAAGATAGAACTGTATTTACTTTCCTTAGTTTTAATCTTATAAAAAGAAAGGAATATGGATTTATTTCCTCTACTTGAATATTCACACAATTGGAAAAGAGAGACAGGGACAGAGAAGAAAGGAATAAAAATGTCTTCACTTCATTATCTTGAAATAAAAAATGAGAAGTGAGAAAAAGAAGCAGAGTGAAAGGATTTCAGTTCAAGGTGATTGTTTGGACATAGGAAATGAGTAAGAATGAGGAGCCCAGAACCTCTCTCACCCTTTTCACCACTTCTGCTACCAATATATTCTTTATGTTATAGATTCGTAAAACCCCAGTGTAATTATTTCTTACATTGCCAAAACATGTAATAAAATTAACTATGAATTAGTGAATGTAAAATTTGGACAGTTGGGCCAGTCTTGGTTTATAGAACCTTTGGTTTATTACTTCTCCTCATCTCAGTCCCAGATTTTGGGCACAGGCAACATATTGGACAGAAACTTTTGGCTATCATTTCTTAAATTTTGACTGTTCCAGATACTTTGCAATGGTTTTAGATTAGCTTCTTTGAAACATTATGTTGCAACACTATTTTTCCCTATTTTTTAACCTAAGAATCTGAGACAGAGCATGTCCAAGGCCATAAAACTGCACAATTGCAGAAAATTAGACCAGTCCCCTGCCAAGGCTCCATCTCAAAAACCGACTCTTTTTATTTGCTGACTCTCTGGCAGTGCTGACTGGCACCATGTGAATTCTGTTATTTTTTTCATGGTCATTTCTTCTCAATATTCTTTGTAGACATCTTAACATTTAGTCTTAAATGTCAATATTCAGGTTCTTTATTCAGAGTTTTGTTTTCCTTAAGTTAAACTTGACTCTTTTTCTTCAACTTTCTCAGATGCCTCTATATTCTAAATTAAAAAATTATTTCCCAGAATCCTATGAAATGCACAAGAGATGAGTATTTAAAGTCCGTCTCTCCGATATTTCCAGAAACTCTGATCCAAATATCTCTATATTTATTATGTGTTGTTTTTCAGTTGCTAAGTTGTGTCCAACCCTTTGTGATTCCTTGGACTGTAGCACACTAGACACTTCTGTCCTCCACTATTTCCTGGAGGACAAATTTGCCCAAATTCATGTTCATTGAGCTGATGATACTATCTAACCATCTCATTCTCTACTACCCCCTTCTCTTTTTGCCTTCATTTTTTTCCAGCAACAGAGTATTTTCCAATGAGTCGGTTCTTCTCATCCGGTGAAGGAAGTACTGGAGCTTGAGCTTCAGCAGCAATATTTTTACTGAATATTCAGGGTTGATTTCCCTTAAGGTTGACTGGTTTGATGTCCTTGCAGTCCAAAAGACACTTAGGAGTCTTCTCCAGGAACAATTAAAAAACATCTGCTTTTTAGTGCTCAGCCTTCTTTATGGTCAAACATTCACATCCATACATGACTACTGGAAAAAACAAAGCTTTGACTATATGAACATTTGTCAGCAAAATGATGTCTCTGCTTTTTAATATACTATCTAGGTTTGTCATACCTTTCTTTCCAAGACAAGTGTCTTTTAATTTCATGGCTGCAGTTACCATCTGCAGTAATTTTGGAGCCCAAGGGCAGGGGCGGGGAACTCTGCCATGGCTTCCCCTTCTTCCCCTTCAATTTGCCATGAGTGAAGGAACCAGATGCCGTAATCTTTGCTGTTTTAAAGTTGATTTTCAAGCCACCTTTTTCACTTTCCTCTTTCACCCTCATCAAGAGGCTCTTTAGTTCCTCTTCACTTTCCTCTATTAGATTGGTGTCATCAGAATATCTGAGGTTGTTGATATTTATCCTGGAAATCTTGTTCCCAGCTTGTGATTCACAAGTCTGGAATTTATTATGATGTTCACTGCATATACATTAAATAAGCAGTGTGACAATACACAAGGTTATTGTACTCCTTTACCAATTTGAAACCAGCCAGTTGTTTCATATCTGGTTCTAACTGGTACTTCTTGTCCTACATGCAGATTTCTCAGGGGATAGGTAAGACAATCTGCTACTCCCATCTCTTTAGGAAATTTCCAATGCTGTAATCCACACAACCAAAGGGTTCAGCATATCCAGTGAAGCAGAAGTAGATATATATTTTTCTGTAATTCCCTTGCTTTCTCCATGATCCAACAAATTTGGGCAGTTTCTGGTTCCTCTACCTCTTCACAATCCAACAAGTACATCTGGAAGTTCTAGGTTCACATACTGGTGAAGCCTATCATGAAGGATTTTTGAACATAAGTTTGCTAACATGTGAAATGAGCACAATTGTATGGTAGTTTGAACATTCTTTGCCATTATTTTTCTTTGGGATTGGAATGAAAACTTAACTTTTCTAGTCCTGTGGTCACTACTCAGTTTTCCAAATTTGCGGGAATGATGATTACAGTATTTTAACGGCATCATCTTTTAGGATTTGAAGTAGCACAGCTGGAATTCTATCATCTCCACTATCTTTGCTCATAGTAAATTTTTCCTAGGGTACACTTGAATTCACACCCTAGAATATCCAGTTTAGTTGAATGACCATTGTGGTTATTTGAATCACTAACATCTTTCTTGTATAATTCTTCTCTGTATTCTTGTCACCTCTTAATCTCTTCTACTTCTGTTAGGTCTTTACCATTTCTGTTCTTTATTGTATCCATCCTTACCTCAAATATTCACTTGATACCTCCAATTTTCTTTTTTTTAAAATTTATTTATTTTAATTAAAGGCTAATTACTTTACATTATTTTATTGGTTTTTGCCATACATTGACATGAATCTGCCCCAGGTGTACATGTGTTCCCCATCTTGAACCCCCTTCCCACCTCACTCCCCATCCCATCGCTCTGGTTCATCCCAATACATCAGCCCTGAGCATCCTGTATCATGCATCAAACCTGGAATGGCGATTCGTTTTACATTTCTTACTTCCACTGTATAATCATAAGTGATTTTATTTAGGTCATATCTGAATGGTCTAGTGGTTTTCCCTACTTTCTTCAATTTACATCTGAATTTGGCGATAAGGAGTTCATGATCTGAGCCGCAATCAGCTCCTGGTCTTGTTTTTTCTAACTATATACAGCTTCTCCATCTTTGGCTGCAAAGAATATAATCAATCTGATTTCGGTGTTGACCGTCTGGTGATGTCCATGTGTAGAGTCTTCTCTTGTGTTGTTGGAAGAGGGTGTTTGCTATGACCAGTGCGTTCCCTTGGCAAAATTCTATTAGCCTTTGCCCTGCTTCATTCCGTGCTCCAAGGCCAAATTTGCCAGTTACTCCAGGTGTTTCTTGACTTCCTACTTTTGCATTCCAGTCCCCTATAATGAAAAGGACATCTTTTTTGGGTGTTAGTTCTAAAAGGTCTTGTAGGTCTTCATAGAACCGTTCAACTTCGGCTGCTTCAGCGTTACTGTTAGCTGTCTTTTATTCTCTTGTTAATACTTCTGTGAGTATTTTCACAACATGTATTAGCTCACCTAACACTGTCATTTCTCCCGATTGTATGAGACAAATGAGGTCATCTGTGTGACAACTTTGAAAATCAATGAAGCTTATAGTAGTTGAAGCTTAAGGTTTTGTCTTCTTAAGCTTGAAATGTAGGGAAAAAGTTATAGTGTGAGATACACTTGGAAACCTTAGTAATTCTTTGACAAGGCATGGTTCAAGGTCTTTGGAAATATGAAAGTTGCTCAGTCATGTCCGATTCTTTGTGACCCCATGAAGTCTACAGTCCATGTAATTCTCCAGGCAAGAATATTGGAATGAGTAGTTATCCACTTCTTCAGGGGATCTTGGCAACCGAGGGATCGAACCCAGGTCTTCCGCATTGCGGGTGAATTCTTTACCAGTTGAGCCACCAGGGAAGTCCAAGAATACTGAAGTGGGTAGCTTGTCCCTTCTCCAGCGGGTCTTCCTGACCCAGGAATCAAACTGGGGTCTTCTGAATTACAGGAAGAGTCTTTACCAACTGAGGTAACATGGGAAAGACCATCTCTATTTGTCCTCAAGCCGATGTTGTTATGTCTGTAAAAATTTCAATTGATCTTTCACATTGACAAACACAAGCACATGTATTAGACACACATAATGAGGATGTACTGTTTCAAGTTTCCCTTTCTCAGTTAATAGATTATTAATACTACTATATAAATACTTTATATTCTTTATATTTTTATCCTCTTGAATAGTCCTGCTGTCAAGGAGTGGTGGGTGATGATTTTTTTTTTCCTTTTATTAAGATTGTTTACATAGGTGCTGAGGTGTCCTGAGCCCTAGTGCTAAATTTTCAGACGAGATTTTGAATTTAAATGAGTTTCCTCTTCCTGAAGCTAGGTAGCATCTGGAAATAGTTAATCAGCCATGACTTCCGCACTGAAACCCTCAACTCCCTTTTCTCTTCACTGCAATGCAGTCTCCTCCTATGTTAGCATTCCATTTTTTTCCAATCTAACTCAAATTTTATTTCATTCTCTATGCTCTCTGGTTTTTGAATACATATTATGTTGTCTGCAATCTAATCCCTTCCAAACTGAACCGCGAAATTTAAAGTTAAGGATTTTGTGTCATTACCACAGTTATTTTTGACTCCAAATTTCTCAATGCTATTTCTCAACTCTGATTTTAAAACCTCATTTTGCACTCCTTGAGGTCTCCATTATTTGAGTTCATTTTTCTGTGTTTATTTATTTTTAACTAATTTTTACTGTTTTATCAGGTTGTTTTTTTTTTTCCCAACGCATTTACAATTTTACTTTTAAACAAATTAAGTTATCTTCTTTTGAATATACCTTTTGTAGAGTTTAAAGTATTTCCATTTAACATAATTTATTTTATCTGTAAAATGAGCTAAAACAAAGTTATCATTTTTTTTCGTAAAATTAAAGACTCTAGGATGAAATTAAACAGAAACAGTTGTCAATTTGTTTCCCATGTTCAAACATTAAAATTCGATCTTCTTTTTTAAAAAAAATCAAAGAAGGAAGGCCTGGGCAGATTTATGGTGGTGTAAAGTCACGCTCAAAATTCTCCAAGCCAGGCTTCAGCAATATGTGAACTGTGAACTTCCAGATGTTCAAGCAGGTTTTAGAAAAGGCAGAGGCACAAGAGATCAAATTGCCAACATCCGCTGGATCATGGAGAAAGCAAGAGAGTTCCAGAATAACATCTATTTCTGCTTCACTGACTATGCCAAAGCCTTTGACTGTGTGGATCACAATAAACTGTGGAACATTCTGAAAGAGATGGGAATCTCAAACCACCTGACCTGCCTCTTGAGAAACCTGTATGCAGGTCAGGAAGCAACAGTCAGAACTGGACATGGAACAACAGACTGGTTTCAAATAGGAAAAGGAGTATGTCAAGGTGGTATATTGTCACCCTGCTTATTTAACTTCTATGCAGAGTACATCATGAGGAACGCTGGGCTGGAAGAAGCACAAGCTGGAATCAAGATTGCTGGGAGAAATATCAATAACCTCAGACATGCAGATGACACCACCCTTATGGCAGAAAGTGAAGAGGAACTAAAAAGCCTCTTGATGAAAGTGAAAGAGGAGAGTGAAAAAAATGGCTTGAAGCTCAACATTCAGAAAACAAAGATCATGGCATCTGGTCCCATCACTTCATGGGAAATAGATGGAAAAACAGTGGAAACAGTGTCAGACTTTGTTTTTGGGGGGCTGCAAAATCACTGTGGATGCCTATTGCAGCCATGAAATTAAAAGACGCTTACTCCTTGAAAGGAAAGTTATGACCAACCTAGATAGTATATTAAAAAGCAGAGACATTACTTTGCCAACCGAGGTCCGTCTAGTCAAGGCTATGGTTTTTCCGTTGGTCATGTATGGATGTGAGAGTTGGACTGTGAAGAAAGCTGATCGCCGAAGAATTGATGGTTTTGAACTGTGGTGCTGGAGAAGATGCTTGAGAGTCCCTTGGACTGCAAGGAGATCCAACCAGTCCATTCTAAAGGAGATCGATCCTGGGTGTTCATTGGAAGGACTGATGTTAAGCTGCAGCTCCAATACTTTGGCCACCTCATTCAACAAGTTGACTCACTGGAAAAGAGTCTGATGCTGGGAAGGATTGGGGGCTGGAGGAGAAGGGGTAGACAGAGAATGAGATGGCTGGTTGCCATCACCGTCTCAATGGAGGTGAGTTTGAGTGAACTCCGGGAGTTGATGATGGACTGCGAGGCCTGGTGTGCTGTGATTCATGGGGTCGCAAAGAGTCTGTCATGACTGAGCGACTGAACTGACTGAACTGAACTGAAGTGAACATAAAGGACACGGTTTGCTGCCTAAGATGAGCAGCAGTGTAGCTTTTCTCCTCTAGGAATGTAGTGTAAGGATTGGTTCATCCCGGCATTTACACTAGAGAATGCTTGTTGTTTATTCTATCACTGCCCATGAGCTAAGAAATATTTTTACATTTTCAAATAGTTGAAGAAAAAAAAAAGAATACTACTTCTGACACATGAAAATTATGTACAATTCAAATGGCATTAACAGTGCAGCTTTATTTCTTGGAATATATTGAAAGAAAATAAAGTTTTATCTACACAAAAACTTACACATCATTTGTCATAGCCCAAATCAGTTGGATAAATAAATGTTATACATCCATGAAATGGAATATTCTTCAAGAATAAGAAAAGATTGTACTCTTGATACACACTGCAACATGAATGAATCTTGAGAACATTATGCTAACTGAAAACTGCCATGCACAACTTATCGTGCATTTTATGGTTTCACTTATATGAAATATCCAGAATGAGTAATTCTTTAGAGACAGAAAATAGATCAATGCTTGAAAGAGGCTTAGAGGAAGTAAAATTGGGAGTAACTAAAGTGTTCTGGAATTAATAATGAGGAATGTGAGACATTGTGAAATTACTTTGAATGACTTTATTGTAGAGTTTAAAAGAATAAATATTATGGTATGCAAATTATATTTTAAGAAAAATATTTTTTTTCTAAAAAAGTTTTCATTTCCTTATTAGTTTTCATCAGTTTTGCTGTGACATGTCAAGTGGTATATAAATAGATAATACAAGTAGATACATGGTGTAGATACACAGACACATAAATACATAGACAGGAAAAGATACAGAATAGAGATAAATGTAGAAATTTTAAAGCTTTCCTTGGTGTTAAGCATTTTTTGAGACTTATTTGAGTTTGCTTACCCTTTGTGCACAATCGTTGTATATTATTTCTGCTAATACTGCTTCTACACCCTTCCTTTTGGGATTCCAAATGTCAGTTTGCTACACATTATTTTATCCTCTATAACACTCACACTGTCTCATATATTTCCCACTCATTCAACTTTTGAGTTTCATTCTATATTACATATTATAAATCATTATACTTCTGTGTTTGGCTCTCCTAGAGGAAGAAATGTAACCCATTCCAGTATTCTTGCCTGGAGATTCTCATGGGCAGTGGAGCCTAGCGGGCTTCATTCCATAGGGTCACTGGGTCAGACATGACTGAAATGACTGAGCACACACACACCTCTGTATTCATCTGTGTTTATTTGGTATTATAGTTCTATATTTAGTTTTTACTTGATTACCACTTTTTCCATTTTTAGAAATTTTACTCAGTTTTCTAAAAGCTTCTTCATCTTTTCTTTATTCCTGTGAACAGAGAAATCATACTAATTTAAAGGTTAATCCTTATATTTCAAATCCCTGGGGACAATTGATATCTCTATTTTGTTATTATTGAAAAGTAAGTTGTCTTTTCTCCTTGTGTCTACGGTTATTTATGTATCGGTTGTTACTATGTATTCAAAATTGCCTGTAGAAAATTACAAGAATAAGAAAAATAGCTTTCTCTCATATGAGGCATGAGAGTAATTTAATCTTTCTTTCAATTTCATACGTTCTCTTCTTCAAATCCAGGCAACAGAGTAGCTACTGAGTATCACCAGAACATATTTCAACAATTGAGATAGCTTAAAATAGGACTATCATCCAAGTCTATCTATAGTTTTACCTCTTTCCAAGTCACTCTTTCTCTTAAGTTGCTTTCACTTTGAGGTTTCAGTCCATTTGAACAAAGAATTTTACTATGCAACCTATTTTAATTAAAAACCAGATGGTGACTTTTCCTATTTAGTCTTGTGAGACTGTCCTAAGTGCTGTTTAGGTACTTAACCTTATGAGAAAATTTTTTAAACTGGCAAATGCACCAAGTGCATGCCATGATTTATTACTCTGGATATCTGCCTTGTTCTAAACCTTGGTTTGGTGAAAAATACTCCTCACAAGTTTTAAAACAAACTATTTCTTTTTTTTCTCTCAGATTTTTTCAATGTTCTAAAGAAAGTTGATCTACAAGCAGTCTGAGTTTTTCTGTTGGGAGTGAAACTATCACAATTTCAGTTTCATAAGAATAGAATCCTGCTACCCACTGGACCTTCTTAGCCCTACAGTCTATCCAACCAGTTGATCTTATTCCAATATATCTGTCTCACAGTAGCCTACGATGTGTGTGTCTCACTGTTTATTCAACCACAGACTTCTTGATAAATATTGTATTTTTTTTTCTTTAAAATTATTTCTGGAATAAACATCACTAAACATAAATTTATGCACAAGTACACTCTAATTGCTATGAAATTGAGTTTAAGAAGAAAGAATTTTTAATTCACATATAATCTTTCAATTATTTTCAGAATTTGTTCTTATACGTAGAAGAAATACATTCTAAAATTTTTGAATAGTCAATGATTTTATTCTTGTTGAAGTAAAATTGGAAGCTCTCAGGAGTTGGGTAAGTACACTGTATCTGCATAACAGTCAAATCAAGTGTAAGTTCCATGGTTTACACAGTACATAGCAAATTTGATGATGTTGCTGTTGTTGTTTACTCACTCAGTCGTGCCAGCTCTTTGTGACCCCCGGGACTGCAGCATTCTAGGCTTCCCTGTCCTTCACCATCTCCCAGAGCTTGCTCAAACTCATGTCCATTGAGTTGGCAAAGCCATCAAGACACCTCATCCTCTGCCGTCCCCTTCCGCTCCTACCTTCAATCTTTTCCAGAATCAAGGTCTTTTTCAGTGATTCAGCTCCTCCCATCAGGTGTCCAAATTATTGGAGGTTCAGCTTCAGTATCATTCCTTTCAATGAGTATTCAGAACTAATTTCCTTTAGGACTGACTGGTTTGATCTCCTTGCAGTACAAGGAACTCGCAAGCATCTTTTCCAACACCATGGTTCAAAAGCATCAATTCTTCAGCACTCAGCCTTTTTTATGGTCCAACCCTCACATTCTCCATACATGAGTAGTTGATGAAAACACATAGCTTTGACCATACGTACCTTTGTTGGCAAAGTAATGTCTCTGCTTTTTAATATGCTGTCTAGGTTTATCAGGAGATCAAACCAGTCAATCCTAAAATAAATCAACCCTGAATATTCACTGGAAGGACTGCTGCTGAAGCTGAAACTCCAATACTATGGCCGATTGATGTGAAGAACTGATTCATTATAAAAGACTCTGATGCTGGGAAATATTGAAAGCCAGAGAAGAAAGGGATCACAGAGGATGAAATGGTTGGATGGCATCACCAATTGGATGGACATGAGTTTCAGTAAGCTCCAGGAGTTGATGATGGGCAGGGAAGTCTGGCATGTTGCATTCTATGGTGTCGCAACGAGCCAGACACAACTGAGTGACTGAACTGATTAGGTTTATCATAGCTTTTCTTCCAAGGAGCAAGAGTCTTTTAATTGCATGGTGGCAGTCACCATCTGCAGTGATTTTGGAGTCCAAAAAAAATAAAGTCTGTCACTGTTTCCCCATCTATTTGCCATGAAGTGATGGGACCGGATGCCACAATCTTAGCTTTTTGAGTGTTGAGTTTTAAGCCAGCTTTTCCACTCTCTTCTTTCACTTTCATCAAGAGGCTCTTTAGTTTCTCTTCTCTTTTTATCATCTGCGTATCTGAGATTGTTGATAATTCTCCCAGCAATCTTGATTCCAGCTTGTGCTTCATCCAGTCTGGCATTTCACATGATGTACTGTGCATATAAGTTAAATAAGCAGGGTGACAATATACATTCTTGTAGTACACTTTTCCTAATTTTGAATCAGTCTGTTATTTTTATTTTTAACAACACTGTGCGGTTTTATTGACCATTCAAGTACTGCAGCATCTGTAAGATCAGGACACAATTGGGATTTAAAAGAGAATACATATTCAGCACCTAACAATTTAAAAGAAGCCACTACATACTCTTTTCACAGGCATATTTTCATGGAACCAATACAGTACTAGCCATTAACCCAGCACACCAGGTGTACTGAAGTAGAAAAAAAAGGAACAAGAAAAATAACTACATTAGAAAGACTTCAAAACTTTAGAGAAAGAGTAATACACTTTTCATTTCTCCCCTTTTGTTCCTAAATCAACTTCATACGGTTTAAATCTACCTATACAGTCCTACATCAGCTTCTAGAATATTTGTTAGGGGGGCAAAAGTAAAATGACACTGACCAGTACAGTGTTAGGATATTTAGGGAGGAGTAGAGGAGAAAGTCAGTCCTCAGAACAAATTAGTTGACTTCAGTCTCATCAGCAGGATCTTTGGATTCTTTATTCTTCCACACTTCTTCAGTGTACTTGTCCTTCTCTCATAATCGGTCCAGTTTGGCTGTACTTGTCCTTCTCTCATAATCGGTCCAGTTTGGCAGCCATGTGTGCCTCTTGGTTCTCTTTGTTGGCTTCCATCTTGTGGGTGAGCTTCTCTTCCGCCATTTTACTGACTTTGTTGTTCTTCTCTATTGTTTTCTGAAGCACTTCTTTCTCGTGCTCCCGTTTCTCACCAAGCTGCTTCAAGACCTTAGCTTCATGGAACTTGTGTCGTTCTTCTGCAGCTTCTAATTTCTTCTGAATTTCCTCCAGGGAAAGATCCTTGTTCTTAGGAGGGAACAGGGGAAATTCTGGGAGAGAAAAGCCTGGCCCGAGGCATGTTTCTCCTGTTCCTTTACCTAGATATCAGAAGAAGCCACTGTGAAGAGAAGACAAGAGGCTGGCAGTGTACTCTACATGATTCACGAGCAAGGAAAACCCTACTCAGTCCAAGCCATCCAGCCACATTCCGAGCACCAGCAGACTGGGGTGTGTACCAGTTTATTGTTCCACCTCCAGTTCTAACTGTTGCTTCTTGAACTGTATACAGGTTTCTCAAGAGGCAGGTAAGGTGGTATAGCATTCCCATCTCTTGAAGAATTTTTTAAAGTTTGTTGTAATCCACACAGTCCAAGGTTTTGGCATAGTTAATAAAGCAGAAGTAGATGTTTTTCTAGAACTATTTTGCTTTTTCTATGATCCAATGGATGTTGGCAATTTGATCTCTGGCTCCTCTGCCTTTTCTAAATCCAGCTTGAAGATCTGGATGTTCTTGTTTCACGTACTGTTGTAGCCTAGCTTGGAGAATTTTGAGCATTATTTTGCTAGCATGTAAAATGAATGCAATCGTGTGATAGTGTAAGCATTCTTTGGCAATTCCTTTCTTTGGGATTAGAATGAAAACTGACATTTTCAATCCTGTGACCACTGCTGACCTTTCCAAATTTGCTAACATATTGAGTGCAGCAACTTAAAAACACCATCTTTTAGGATTGATAGTGGTAAAGATAAATATTATAAGTGGATGTTTAGCTATTATTCCGAAAATATTTAGAGACACAAATATAAATGTATGTATTTATTTCAATCTATTTCAAATGTTTAATTTTAACAGAATGTATGAGGAAAATTAAAAAAAAAAAGAAAGAGAGAGATTAACTCAGTTCACTTCAGTTCAGTTCAGTCGATCAGGCGTGTCCGACTCTTAGCGACCCCATGAACCACAGCACGCCAGGCCTCCCTGTCCATCAACAACTCCGGAGTTCACTCAAACTTATGTCCATCGAGTCGGTGATGCCATCCAGCCACCTCATTCTCTGTCGTCCCCGTCTCCTCCTACCACCAATCGCTCCCAGCATCAGAGTCTTTTCCAGTGAGTCAACTCGTCCCATGAGGTGGCCAAAGTATTGCAGTTTCAGCTTTAGCATCAGTCCTTCCAATGAACACCCAGGATTGATCTCCTCTAGAATGGACTGGCTGGATCTCCTTGCAGTCCAAGGTACTCTCAAGAGTCTTCTCCAGCACCACAGTTCAAAACCATCAATTCTTCGGTGATTAGGTTTCTTCACAGTCCAACTCTCACATCCATACATGACCACGGGAAAAACCATAGCCTTGACTAGACCGACCTTGGTTGCCAAAGTAATGTCTCTGCTTTTTAATATGCTATCTAGGCTGGTCATAACTTTCCTTCCAAGGAGTAAGCGTCTTTTAATTTCATGGCTGCAATCAGCATCCGCAGTGATTTTGGAGCCCCAAAAAATAAAGTCTGACACTGTATCCACTGTTTCCCCATCTATTTCCCAAGAAGTGATGGAACCAGATGCCATGATCTTCGTTTTCTGAATGTTAAGTTTCAAGCCAAACTTTTCACTCTCCTCTTTCACTTTCATCAATAGGCCTTTGAGTTCCTCTTCACTTTCTGCCATAAGGGTGGTGTCATCTGCATGTCTGAGGTTATTGATATTTCTCCCAGCAATCTTGATTCCAGCTTGTGCTTCTTCCAGCCCAGCGTTCCTCATGATGTACTCTGCATAGAAGTTAAATAAGCAGGGTGACAATATACAACCTTGACGTATTCCTTTTCCTATTTGGAACCAGTCTGTTGTTCCATGTCCAGTTCCAACTGTTGCTCCCTGACCTGCATACAGGTTTCTCAAGAGACAGGTCATGTAGTCTGGGATTCCCATCTCTTTCAGAATTTTCCACAGTTTATTGTGATCCACACAATCAAAGGCCTTGGCATAGTCAATGAAGCAGAAATAGATGGTTTTCTGAAACTCTCTTGCTTTCTCCATGATCCAGCGGATGTTGGCAATTTGATCTCTTGTGCCTCTGCCTTTTCTACAACCTGCTTGAACATCTGGAAGTTCACGGTTCATATATTGCTGAAGCCTGGCTTGGAAAATTTAGAGCATGACTTTACCAGCGTGTGAGATGAGTGCAATTGTCCGGTAGTTTGATCATTCTTTGGCATTGCCTTTCTTTGGGATTGGAATGAAGACTGACCTCTTCCAGTCCTGTGGCCACTGCCAAGTTTTCCAAATTTGCTGGCTTATTGAGTGCAGCACTTTCATAGCATCATCTTTCAGGATTTGAAATAGCTCACGTGGAACTAAATCACCTCCACTAGCTTTGTTCGTATTGATGCTCTCTAAGGCCCACTTGACTTCACATTACAAGATGTCTGGTTGCAGCTGAGTGATCACGCCATCGTGATTATATTCGTCGTGAAGATTTTTTTGTACAGTTCTTCTGTGTATTCTTGCCACCTCTTCTTAATATCTTCTGCTTCTGTTAGGTCCATACCATTTCTGTCCTTTATCGAGCCCATCTTTGCATGAAATGTTCCCTTGATATCTCTAATTTTCTTGAAAAATCTCTTGTTTTTCCTATTCTGTTGTTTTCCTCTATTTCTTTGCATAGATCACTGAGGAAGGCTTTCTTATCTCTCCTTGCTATTCTTTGGAACTCTGCATTCAGATGCTTATATTTTTCCTTAAATTTTCTCAAATTTCAAGTATATTTGTTCCTGTCTTCCTGATTCCTGCTACATATTCATGAATTCTTCACTAAATAACCTCACTGAAGTGTTGGAACAATTTGTGACAGTATTATTCATAATAAAAAGAGATTAAATGAAGCATAATAAAGCATAGTTATGAAAAAAATACAAATATAAAGTGTATTGGCTTGTATTGCATGTAGGAAAATGGAAGAGAAAAAACAAGTATCTTTCTAAGTGCAATCTTTTAAAAATGGGATATCTTTTACTGCAGTAACTTTTTATAACAAGACAAAGATGGTGCTATAAAAAATTACTGGAATATTTTCCTAATAAGAGTGACTCAGTTTGCAGAACAGCTAAATGAATCAATTAATAAAGAATCTCACAGTGAAAGGGTTAGGTTTTTATAAGTTTTAAAATAAAATTTTACACGCACACATTCACAGAATCAGTTGTATAATAGAATCTGTAATTCTACAATGTAAGGTAACTGGGGATTATTATCATATAGCATAAAGGAAGCCATTTTTTAAAAATAATAAACTGACATTTTCATGGAGTATACGTTTCATAAATAATTTCCAAAGGCCAAAAGGTCTTTTATCATTAAGGTGTCTACTAAAGGTGGACATTATATTATAATAAAAGAATTGCCTGATATTAAAATATATAATTTTAGGTAGTGAAAGTTCTAAGACTTTGCTGCAATATTTATAAATACACTTATATGAAATTTATATAAATAGAGAAAAGAAAGCCTTCCTCAGCGATCAATGCAAAGAAATAGAGGAAAACAACAGAAGGGAAAATACTAGAAATAACTTCAAGAAAATTAGAGATACCAAGGGTACATTTCATGCAAATATGGGCTCAATAAAGGACAGAAATGGTAGGGACCTAACAGAATCTGAAGATATTAAGAAAAGGTGGTGAGAATACACAGAAGAAATGTACAAAAAAAGTTTTCATGACCCAGATAATCATGATGATGTGATCACTCACCTAGAGCCAGACATCCTGGAATACGAAGTCAAGTGGGCCTTAGAAAGCGTCACTATGAACAAAGCAGTGGAGGTGAGGAAATTCCATTTGAGCTATTTCAAATCCTGAAAAAATGATGTTGTGAAAGTGTTGCACTCATTATGCCAGCAAGTTTGGAAACCTCGGCAGTGGCCACAGGACTGGAAAAGGTTAGTCTTCATTCCAATCCCAAAGAAAGGCAGTGCCAAAGAATGCTCAAACTACCTCACAATTGCACTCATCTCACACACTAGTAAAGGAATGCTTAAAATTCTCTGAGACAGGCTTCAGTAATATGTGATTCATGAAATTCCAGATATTCAATCTGGTTTTAGAAAAGGCAGAGGAACCAGATCAAACTTCCAACATCTGCTGGATCATGGAAAAAGCAAGAGAATTTCAGAAAAACATATATTTCTACTTTATTGACTATGCCAAATCCTTTGACTGTGTGGATCACAAGAACTGTGGAAAATTCTGAAAAAGATGGGTATACCAGACCACCTGACCGGCCTCTTGAGAAACCTGTATACAGGTCAGGAAGCAACAGTTAGAACTGAACATGGAACAACAGACTGGTTCCAAATAGGAAAAAGAGTACATCAGGGCTTTATATTGTCATGCTGCTTATTTAACTTATATGCAGAGTACATCATGAGGAAAGCTGGGCTGAAAGAAGCATAAGCTGAAATCAAGATTGCCAGGAGAAATATCAGTAACCTCAGATATGCAGATAATACCACCTTTATGGCAGAAACTGAAGAGGAACGAAAAAGCCTCTTGATGAAAGTGAAAGAGGAGAGTGAAAAAGTTGGTTTGAAGCTCAACATTCAGAAACAAAGATCCTGGCATATGGTCCCATCACTTCATGGGAAATAGATGGAAAAACAGTGGAAACAGTGTCAGACTTTATTTTTTGGGGGGCTCCAAAATCACTGCAGATGCTGATTGCAGCCAGGAATTTAAAAGACGCTTACTCCTTGGAAGGAAAGTTATGACCAACCTAGATAGCACATTAAAAAGCAGAGACATTACTTTGCCAACCAAGGTCCATCTAGTCAAGGCTATGGTTTTTCCAGTGGTCATGTATGGATGTGAGAGTTGGACTGTGAAGAAAGCTGATCGCTGAAGAATTTATGCTTTTGAACTGTGGTGCTAGAGAAGACTCTTGAGAGTCCCTTGGACTGCAAGGAAATCCAAATAGTCCATTCTAGAGGAGATCAATCCTGGGTGTTCATTGGAAGGACTGATGTTAAGCTGAAGCTCCAATACTTTGGCCACCTCATGCGATGAGTTGACTCACTGGAAAAGAGTCTGATGCTAGGAAGGATTGGGTGTGGGAGGAGACGGGGATGACAGAGAATGAGATGGCTGGATGGCATCACCAAATCGATGGACATGAGTTTGAGGGAACTGCGGGAGTTGGTGATGGCCAGGGAGGCCTTGCATGCTGTGATTCATGGGGTCGCAAAGAGTTGGTCAAGACTGAGGTACTGAACAGAACTGAACTGAATTGGACTATATGGAGACCCATTCACTGCATCCTAAAGGAAATCAGACCTGGGTGTTCATTGGAAGGACTGATGCTGAAGCTGAAACTCCAATACTTTGACCTACAGATGCAAAGAGTTGACTCATTTGAAAAGACCCTGATGCTAGGAAAGATTGAGGTCACGTGGAGAAGATAACGACAGAGGATGAGCTGCTTGGATGGCATCACCAACTCAATGGACATTAGTTTTTGTAAAGCCTCTTCATGAAAGTGAAAGAGGAGAGTGCAAAAGTTGGCTTGAAGCTCAACATTCAGAAAACAAATATCATGGCATCTGGTCCCAACACTTCATGGGAAATAGATGGGGAAACAGTGGAAACAGTGTTAGACTTTATATTTTTGGGATCCAAAATCACTGCAGATGCTGATTGCAACCATGAAATTAAAAGACGTTTACTCCTTGGAAGGAAGGTTATGAACAACCTAGACAGCATATTAAGAAGCAGAGACATTACTTTGCCAACAAAGGTCCGTCTAGTCAAGGCTATGGTTTTTCCCGTGGTCATGTAAGGATGTGAGAGTTGGACTGTGAAGAAAGCTGATCGCTGAAGAATTGATGCTTTTGAACTGTGGTGCTCAAGAAGACTCTTGAGAGTCCCGTGGACTGCAAGGAGTTCCAACCTGTCCATTCTAGAGGAGATCAATCCTGGGTGTTCATTGGAAGGACTGATGCTAAAGATGAAACTCCAATACTTTGGCCACCTCATGCTTTGAGTTGCCTCATTGGAAAAGACTCTGATGCTGGGAGTGATTGCGGGCGTGAGGAGACGGGGACGACAGAGAATGACATGGCTGGATTGCATCACCGCCTCAATGGACATGAGTTTGGGTGAACTTCGGGAATTGATGATAGACAGGGAGGCCTGGCATGCTGTGATTCACGGGGTTGCAAAGAGTCGGACACGACTGAGGGACTGAACGGAACGGAATGAATGGGAGTTGGTGATGAACAGGGAGGGCTGGGGTGCTGTGGTTCATGGGGTCTCAATGATTTGGACTGGAGTGGATATCAATAATCCATTTAATAAACTGAAATCAACCAATTAAAAATTTGCAAAATAGGGTTTCACTGGTGGTCCAGTGATTAGAACTTCTACTACAAAGGTGAGGTTTCCATCCCTGGTCAGGGAGCTAAGATTCTATGTTTCACAATAAGCAGTAAAAAAAAAAAAAAAAAAGGAATAAAGAAAAGAGAAGCTCTATTGCTTTAATATTACCAATATATATAAGCCAAGAATATTAATAGCTTCAAGACCAAATCCTAAAAATAGCCAATGGCCCATTTCCTCACCCTAAAACACTATAAAAATACCTGTAATCCAAAGTGCAGAGTTACTTTTAATACAGGTGACCAACAAAGGCAATAGAAGAATTACCACAAACTAGCAAGGTTATAGAAAACTGTAACGTATCCATCAGAAGAAACAAAAGTAGTCATAGAAATTCTATTATAATTTATCGTTAAAGTTTTTAAGCTAGTAATTGTGACAGAATTAAATAATGTATTTTAAAACACAAGGATATTCAGCAAATGATAAAAGATCCCACCATAAATTTTCCAATGATTTCAATATTTTAAGCAGCAAATCTCTCTTATCTTGTGAAATGTTCAAGTATTTTCTCTCCTCAGGGAATTTTCTAAAGACAATGAATAATCATGATTCTAATTAAATTCTGAGTAGGAACCCCACAACATGAGAAAATTACGTGGCAATGTCACTAATTTAAACTTGTGATCTAAAACAATTATAGATAGCTTCAGGAATGTATGCATAGAATTAGCAATCCAGAGTAAATGTTTCTCAAGAATACTCTTTAGATGTCACTCATTTCATAGTTATTGGCTATTAAGCACTTTTCTCATTGCCTTTGCAATTTATAATATCTCTCTTTGTAGAAAAGTACATAAAATATAATTGTGGATTATTCATAGTTAACCCATTAAATAATCTGAATGATATCGAAGCAATATAAAATAATTCTTGTATTAATAGCTGACTTCTTCAAGGACTAAAACTTAACTTTTAAATTTTCAATGTTTTGGACTTTCGGTTCAACATGGTGGAGTAAAAGAACGTGTGCTCATCTCCTCCTGTGAGAGCATTAAAGTCACAATCAGTTGTGGAACAACCATTGACAGGAGGATACCTACCAATAAAAGACAACCCATGCCCAAAGACAAACAAGAAGCCACATCAAGGCAGTAGGATAAGTACAATCACAATAAAATTAAATTTCATGCTAGCCAGATGAGTCAGCCAGAAACTGAGAACAATAATAACAAAGAAATTCTCCAACTGCTGAGATGGTTTGGAACTCCACGTCAAGTTTCCCAACCTGGGGATCCAAAAAAGTGACTGGGAATCCCCAGGGAATATGACTGTGAAGGCCAGAGGGATTTGATTACAAGACTTCATAGGACTGAGGAATACAGAGACTCCAATTTTGGAGGGCACAAACAAAACCTTGCATGCACCAAGACTCAGAGGAAATGAGAAGTGACTAAACAAGAGACTGAACCAAAACCACTTGCTAGCATTGGAGGGTTTCCTGTGGTGGTGTGTGTTGACAGGGGCTCACTACAGGGATTGGGCCCTGGCAGGATCAGGCCAAGAATGACCCCCTTGGTACAAACCCTCTTGGAAGTTACCAATAACCAACCATAGAGTCCATAGACCCAAGGGCTGGGTCACCTCAGGCCAAAAAACTACCAGGGAAGAGATAATTAGATTAAACCTTTACTGAGCAAGGCTCTGCCCACCAGAGCAAGGTCCAGTTTTTCCCACCACCAGCGCCTTCCATCAGGAAGTTTGCACAGGCTTCACAGCTTCCTCTACAAGATGGCAGACAGAAGAAAGAAGAACTGCAATCCCACAGTGACTAAAGCAAAAACCACATTATAGAAAGTTAAACAGCACTAAAAAGAAGAAACTCATGTCCCAGATGAAGGGACAAGATAAAACCTCAGAAAAACCACTAAATGTAGTGGAGATAGACAACCTCCCAGAAAAATAATTCAGAGTAGTACTAGTGAACATAATTCAGAATCTTGGAAAAAGAATGGAGACAAAGGTTGAGAAGACGCAAGGAAAGGAAAAAAGTCACGCAGTCGTGTCCAACTCTTTGAAACCCCATGGACTGTAGCCTAACCAGACTCCTCCATCCACTGAATTTTCCAAGCAAGAGTACTAGAGTGGGCTGCCATTTCCTTCTCCAGAGGATCTTCTTGACCCAGGGATCAAACCTAGGTCTCCCGCATTGCAGGAAGACACTTCACCATCTGAGCCACCAGGGAAGCTGAAGATGCAAGAAATATTACCAAAGACCTAGAAAAATGTGAGAACAAACAAACAGATTAATAATACACAAAACACAATCCATAGCAGAAGAACTGAGAAGGAGGAATAGATAAATGTCCTGGAGGACAGAATGGTGGGAATTACTGCTACAGAACAGAATATAGGAAAAAAGAATGAAGAGAAATGAAGACGGTCTCAGAGACCTCTGGGACAACAATAGATGCATGAACATTCACATTATAGGGGTGGGTCCCAGAAGGAGAAGAGAGAGAGAAAGACCTGAAAAAATATTTGAAGAGATAATAGCTGAAATCTTCCCTAACATGGGAAAGAAAATAATCAACCGGGTCCATGAAGCACAGAGATTCCCAGGCAGAATAAAACTAAGGAGGAAAACACCGAGACACACAGCAAGCAAACTGATAAGAATTGAAGACAGAGATAAAAATGCTGCGGCTCAGTTGCTCAGTTGTGTCTGACTCTTAGGGATCCCATGGACTGCAGCACACCAGGTTTCCCTGTCCTTTATTATCTCACAGAGTTTGTTAAAACTCGAATTGATCCAGTTGGTAATGCCATCCAACTGTCTCATCCTCTGTTGCCCCCTTCTCCTCCTGCCCTCAATATTGTCCAGCATCAGGATCTTTTCCAATGAGTCGGCTCTTCGCATCAGGTGACCAAAGTATTGCAGCTTCAACTTCAGCATCAGTCTGTCCAATGAATATTGAGGGTTGATTTCCTTTAGGATTGACTGATTTAATCTTGCTGTCCAGGGGATTCTCAAGAGCCTTCTCCAGCACCACAGTGTGAAATCATAAATTCTTCAGCGCTCAACCCTTTTGTCCAACTCTCACATGTGTACATGCATACTGGGAAAAAAAAAAAGTAATTTTGACAAATAAGGACCTTTGTCAGCAAAGTGATGTCTCTGTTATTTTTTAATATGTTGCCTAGGTTTGTCACAGTTTTCTTCCAAGGAGCAAGTGTCTTCTAATTTCATTGCTGCAGTCTGTCTGCAGTGATTGTGGAGCCTAAGAAGATAAAGTCTACCATAGTGTCTATTTTTTTCCCCATCTATTTGCCATGAAGTGATGAGACTGGATGCCATGATCTTAGTTTTGTTTTGTTTTTAATTGAGTTTTAAGCCAGCTTTTTCACTCTTCTCTTTCACCTTCATCAAAAGGCTTTTTAGTTCTTCTTCACTTCTGTCTTTAGGGTGGTGTCATCTGCATATCTGAAGTTATTGATATTTCTCCTGGAAATTTTTATTCCAGCTTGAGCTTCATACAGTCCAGAATTTCACATGATATACCCTGCATATAAGTTAAATGAGCAGGGTTACAATCTACAACGTTGATGTACTCCTTCCCAAATTTTGAACCAGTCCATTGTTGCTTGTCTGATTTCTATCTGTTTCCTTCTAGTCCGGCATGCAGGTTTCTCAGGATGAAGATAGGGTGGTCTGGCATTCCCATCTCTTTAAGAATTTTTGGCAGTTTGTTGTGATCCACATTGTGAAGGGCTTTAATGTAATCAATGAAGCAGAAGTAAGTGTTTTTCTAGAATCCCCTTGCTTTTTCTGTGATCCAATGAATTTTGGCACTTTGATCTCTGGTTCCTCTGAATTTTCTAAATCCATCTTGTACATCCGAAAGTTCTTGGTTCAAGTAGTTTTGAAGCTGACCTTGAAGGATTTGGGGCATTATCTTGCTAGCATGTGAAATGAAAGGAATTGCATTGCAGTTTGAAATTTCTTTGGCACTACCCTTCTTTGGAACTGGAATGAAAACGGACATTTTCCAGTCCTGTGACCACTGCTGAGTTTTCAAAATTTGCTGGCATGATGAATGCAGCACTTGAACAGCATCATATTTTAGGATTCTAAATAGCTACCTGGAATTCCATCAACTCCACTAGTTTTGTTCATAGTATTGCTTCCTAAGACACACTTGACTTCACATTTCACACGCCAGGATGTCTGGCTCTAGGTGGGTTATCCCACAATAGTGGTTTCAACATTTTAATTTAAAATTATTCATCACAAAAGTCTACTATGTTATCCATAATATTGAAGTGAAGCAGAAACCAAAAGTATTTCAGATATAATATTCTACAGTGCTAGATGTGTATTCGTATATATTTGGTAAAGCCCATCACTGAATTATACTACCTCAGTTTTTCATAAAGCAATTTCTGGTGCCGAAAATGAAACAGTCTCATATGCATGAATGAGAAGGCAATGGCAACCAACTCTAGTACACTTGCTTGGAAAATCATATGGGCGGAGCAGCCTGGTAGGCTGCAGTCCATGGGGTTGCTAAGAGTCGGACACGACTGAGCGACTTCACTTTCACTTTTCACTATCATGCATTGGAGAAGGAAATGGCAACCCACTCCATTGTTCTTGCCTGGAGAATCCCAGGGACGGGGGAGCCTGGTGGGCTGCAGTCTATGGGGTCGCACAGAGTCAGACGCCACTGAAGCGACTTAGCAGCAGCAGCAGCATATGCATGAAAGCAAACCAAAAAACAAAAACAAACAAAAAAAAACTTTTCACCAACCCCTCCAGGGCAAGAGCGAGAGAGATCTTTCCCCTTATTAACAGGTGCATTGCTCACACATGTTTGCAATATGAAAAATTTCACCAAGTCAAGCTAAACAAAGTTTCCATAAAAATAGTTCTTGAGACTGTAATTGTATGCATAGCTGCAAGTATTTTTTTTAAAGGATATAGTGAAAAATTGCTTGATTACTTTTAGAATTTTATCATTATAATAAGTTTTTTACTTTATTTCACATTTGCTTTATAAGACAGTATAATATACTATGAACATTGTACACTAACCAAATTATATCAACTTGGAAAGTAATAATAAAATGTCAGAAAGCTATATGGTGATAGAAATTAGTAATAATATCCAAAGTTCAGCTTACCTTTTTGTTTTAAATCTTATAGAAGAAACTAATGGCAAACTGACTTTTAAAGACTTATCTTGCTCTCACATAAAACCTGAATAGTCATGGAATTTCTCCTTATGCATCACGATTTGATTGATCACTTATTCGTTGGACTGTTGTAGTTTTTACTAAAATAATTTAAAATAAATCTGTTAACTCATAGAAGGTAAATGGGAAAATATTTGTCTAGCCTCATCTTTTATTTATTTTTAAAAATATTTTAAATTAGTTTTTATTGGAGTATGGTTGCTTTGCAATGTTGTGTTAGATTCTACTGTATAGCAAAGTGAGTCAGCTATACAAACATCTCCTCTTTTTCTGTACTTCCTTCCCATTAAGTCACCATAGAACCTTGAACAGAGTTCCTTGACCTACACAGTAAAGTCTCATTAGGAATCTACTTTATACATATTATCAGTATGTATGTTGAACTTAATCTTCCAATTCATCCCACCCATCCCATCCCCTTTTCCTCCTTGGTGTCCAAACATTTGTTCTGTATGTCTGTGTCTCTAATAGGAACATTAGAGCTTTGGAAATCCTGCTTGAAGTTAGCTGACATAGAAAAGATGGACTCACTAATCCCTTTGAAATTCTTTCTTCAGTTCTATTCTGAGTTTTCAGTCCGAGACTTACATAATGGGACAGATATATGCAAATAAGAATGCTAACTATACTTCAATTAAAATGTAATTGAATGAATTAATGAGTGAGTATATGCGTACACACATATAACCTTACAAAATATTATTTGAAGATTCCCAAAGCCCATGGGCTTCCCAGGTAGCGTTAGTGGTAAAGAACCTGCCTGAAATTGCAGGAGATTCAAGAGATGTGGGTTTGATATCTGGGTCAGAAAGATCCCCCAGAGGAGGAAATGGCCATACACTCCAGTATTCTTGCCTAGAAAATCCTATGGAAGTAGGAGCCTGGGGTGGGGGTGGGGGCATAATCCATAGGGCTGCAAAGAGTCATACGTGAATGAAGCAACTTAACACCCACTCAAAGCCCATTCTATCGACCATTCTACTACATGAAAAGAAGAAAATAAATGAGAAATCATGCCTATATTTTAACACTATATGTCTTTGAACTGCTAAAACAACATGTATAATACTTACATTTTCCTTAAGATTTATGCATATTCCATATGTCTGTTATGACATGCATCACTTTATATTTCTAACAAACCAGTCAATCCTAAAGGAATCAATCCTGAATATTCTTTGGACAGACTGATGGTGAAGCTGAAGCTCCAAAACTTTGGCCATCCTATGCGAACAGTCAATTCATTGGAAAAGACCCTGATGCTGGGAAAGATAGAAAACAGGAGGAGAAGGGGATGGCAGAGGACAAGATGGTTGGATAGCATCACTGACTCAACAGACATAAGTTTGAACACACTCATGATTTTGGTGAAGGACAAGGAAGCCTGGTGTGCTGCAGTTAATGGGGTCACAATGAGTCAGAAATGAAGGAGCAACTGAACAGCAAATCAAGTAGAGAATGATATAGCTGAATCCTCA
The DNA here is from genome assembly GCF_049115385.1 of Moschus berezovskii. Classification (NCBI taxonomy): domain Eukaryota; kingdom Metazoa; phylum Chordata; class Mammalia; order Artiodactyla; family Moschidae; genus Moschus; species Moschus berezovskii. The sequence goes on from NC_142469.1 coordinate 6,365,260, forward strand.
CAAGGACAAAATAATACATTTCAGTCAATTGAGCAATATAATTGAATACAATTGGAGCATTTTGCAAAAGATAATACTTTATATATTGAATCTCTGAGATTTGTCACTGACTACCTAATTATTATAGAGAAGACTAATTTTCTGTTGCCAACTATGTAGATCACACTACATTGAAAATAGCTTCTAATTTTGGTCTTTAAGAATTTATTTAGGAAAAATTAAAAAAAAAAACAAAACAGAATTGATGCTTTTGAACTGTGGTGCTGGAGAAGACTCTTGAGAGTACCTTGGACTGCAAGGAGCTCCAACCAGTCCATTCTAAAGGATATCAATCCTGGGTGTTCATTGGAAGGACTGATGTGAAAGCTGAAACTCCAATATTTTGGCCACCTCATGTGACGAGTTGACTCACTGGAAAAGACTCTGATGCTGGGAAGGATTGGGGGTGGGAGGAGAAGGGGACGACAGAGAATGAGATGGCTTGATGGCATCACCGACTAGATGGACATGAGTTTGAGTGAACTCCGGGAGTGGGTGATGGACAGGGAGGCCTGGCGTGCTTTGATTCATGGGGTCGCAAAGAGTCGGACACGACTGAGCGACTGAACTGAACTGAACTTGAAGTAGGTAATAGTGACCTTCAGAGAAAAATCTTAAAAGTATGCCAAACAGGATTCCCTGTTCATCCTGTGATTAGGATTTCAGTCTTTCATTGCCAATCCTGGATTTGACCTCTGGTCAGGGAACGAAGATTCTGTAAGTCTTGTGATGTGGATAGAAAAGAAAAAAAAAAAAAATGTGTGAACTTACATAAAAAGTGTATAAAGTCTTTAATATCACCATGATGATTTAGAAGATATTGAATGCATTACATATGCCGTGAGAACATAAGAAAAAATATTAACACAATGCAGTCAAAGAATCAAATTTGGCTAAATCAATAAATAATCTGCCTGTAATGTAGGGTATCTCAGCTTGACGGTTGGGTCAGGAAGATCCACTGGAGAAGGGAATGACAACCAACTCCAGTGTCCTTGCCTGGAGAATTCCATGGACACAGCATCCTTGTAGACTACAGTCCATGGAATTGCAAAGAGTCAGACACTACTGAGCAAGTAACACGTTCAGTTTGTTTAAGAAAGTAATGTAAGTCCGAAACACTAAGGATGGTGACTGCAGCCATGAAAACAAAAGATGGTTTATCCTTGGAAGAAAAGCTGCAACAAACCTAGACAGCATAATAAAAAGCAGAAACATTATTTGCTTAAAAAGACCCCTATAGTCAAAGCTGTGGTTTTTCCAGTAGTCATGTACAGATGTGAAAATTGGACCATAAAAAGGTTGGGTGTGGAGGAACTGATGCTTTCGAACTGTGGTGTTGAAGAAGACTCTTGAGAGTTCTTTGGATTGCAAGGAAATCAAACCAATCAATCCTAAAGGAAATCAGCCCTGAATATTCATTTAAAAGACTGATGCTAAAGCTCCAATACTTTGGCCACCTGATATGAAGAGCTGACTCATTGGAAAAGGCCCAGATACAGGGAAAGATAGAAGGCAGTAGGATAAGGATGACAGAATATGAGGTGGTTCAATGGCATCACTGACTCAGTGGGCATGAGTTTGAGCAAACTCCCGGAGATGATGGAGGACAGGGAATCTTGGTGCACTGCAGTCCATGGGGTTGCAAAGAGTCAGGCATGACTAAGCAATGCACAGCAACAAAGCCAAAACACACACACACACACACACAGTTTATAATTTTGTATGAATGAAAGTGTTAGTCACTCAGTCATATCTCACTCTTTGAGAACCCAAAGAGTGTAGACCACCAGGCTCCTCTGTCCATGGAATTCTCCAGGTAATAATACTGCAGTGGGTCATCATCCCCTTCTCCAGTGGATTTTCTGACCCTGGGATTGAACCTGAGTCTCCCACATTTCAGGAAGATCCTTTACCATCTGAGCCCTAGCTTTGTATGAGGGATATTACTTTGAATTGAAATTTGCCCCATAGTAATTTACAGCTTTATGATGAGAATAATAAAAGAGAATAGAGAAATTCATTTGCCAATGTTTTTGTAGATTTTATATTGTTGGTTTATAGGATAGAATAGATAATTTCATCCTATTTTAAAATACTTTGATGCTGTAAGACATACTGCTTGTTATGTTATAGAAAATGTTAAACTTCATTGATTTTCTCATTTCTTTGGTTCTTTTGGAACATGCATCTTGAAAAAGATGATGGTTTATAGATCATGTTTTATAAAACTGTAAAATATTTAGCAGCAGTGAATGAGACAGGGAGAATTTCTTTTTCCTTCACTGTAAATCTACTACCCATTCCAAAATATAAATCAGAAGAATAGAATATACACCAAGATAGAGCAGGAGATACATCAAATTAAGTGTTACAAAAATATCATGTACTATTGAACATCAGTAATTCTTCCTTGACTTATAATACTGGTATTATATTTGTTAAAATAGTATATGCTCTGAAATACTTTCATATAAAAATGTGTTTCAAGCAATTATTATAAAATACAATGATAAGTCATGCAACTATTTCTTTCATTTTTGTATAAGAAAGTAAACAATTCTGGTTAGCAATTTTAAATTTTGGTAAAGACATTAATGAATGTTGCCTGCAGATTTAACATTGTCAGACATGAAATAAAGCTTAACTTTCTATTGACAAAATTATATAAATAAATTAGCATGAAGAAAACTTGTGTATTCCATTCTTGAATTAATTATCTTGCAAAGTAATAGTTAAGATTCATTTCAACAAGGCCAAAGCTTAAAACAATGTGTTATAATTATGTTGACAGAAAAAAATATTATAATTAAAATTTCATCCATAACTTAACTATATCCTTCAGCAGTTACATTGAATACAAAACACTCTTTTTAAGGATAGCACATGAATTCTCACTTCACAGAGATTGGATAATAATATGGGAAAAAGGACACACCCACGCACAGTACAAAACAATAAAAGCTGCAAAACAGAACTGCTATTATGGGAACAAAGTTTGGGTGATTTAAAATGCTAAAACCTACCTCAACCAGACAGATGGTAAATCCAGATCAGTTTCCGTATATGTTAGTTAATATGTCAACATAATTTGAAAATGGTTGTGGATTATACAAATAACAAAATCTGTTAAAGACAAATTAAAATTTGATCTTTCTAAATTCTTTCTAAATTCATCTGATGAATGTAAAAGACAGAGAAAAGAACTGATTTTCTTCTTAGCAAACAATTTTTCCCTAAGTTTTGTAGTCTTGACTAATACATATAATTGTTTCAATAAGTTTAAGTGGAACAATTAAAATGTATAAAGAGTGAAAATTCCTTTCGACATCTACAGGAATGTATTATAAACATCCTATTGCAACTCAACATTGGTAAAATATTTTATTCAATTTCAGAAATTTAAAAGTTTAATATCAGTTAATATCAACAATATATCTATTTAAGGATATAATATATCCTTAATTAAGTTTTGTGGGTTTTTTTCCCTCCAAGTGTTTAAATCTAAATAAACAACAACTGTAAAATTTATCCTTATGGACAGTTTGATTAGTTTTTAAAAAGCCAACAAATACAATTAAAAGACTACTAAGGAAAGGAGTTTTGGAAAGTGATTTTAAATCACTGCAAATGGTGACTGCAGCCATGAAATTAAAAGATGCTTGCTCCTTGGAAGAAAAGTTATGACCAACCTAGACAGCATATTAAAAAGCAGGGATAATATTTGCCAACAAATGTCCATCTAATCAAGGTTATGGTTTTTCACTAGCCATGAACGGATGTGAGCATTGGAATATAAAGAAAACTGAATGCTCAAAAACTGATGCTTATGAACTGTTGAGTTGGAGAAGCCTCTTGAGAGTCCCTTGGACTGCAAGGAGATCCAACCAGTCTATCCTAAAGGAAACCAGTCCTGAATGTTCATTGGAAGGACTGATGTTGAAGCTGAAACTCCAATACTTTGGTCACCTGATGCAAAGAGCTGCTGCTGCTGCTAAGCTGCTAAGTCACTTCAGTCGTGTCCGACTCTGTGTGACCCCATAGATGGAAGCCCACCAGGCTCCCCCGTCCCTGGGATTCTCCAGGCAAGAACACTGGAGTGGGTTGCCATTTCCTTCTCCAGCAAAGAGCTGACTCATTGGAAAAGACCCTGATGCTGGGAAAGATTGAAGGCGGGAGGAGAAGGGGACAATAGAGGATGAGGTGGTTTGATGGCATCACTGACTCAATGGTCATGAGTTTGAGTCAACTCTGGGAGTTGGTGATGGACAGGGAGCCCTGGGGTCGTCCATGGGGTCGCAAAGAGTCAGACACGACTTAGTGACTGAACTGAACTGACTGAAGGAAAGGAGTTGCTTTTAATTTTTTGGTAAAAATAACATTGAGATACATTAAAATGAATCAAATAGTCTTACTCCAAACTAAATATTAAAGTAAAAAAAGAGAGCTGCTTAAAGGTAAGATAATATGAGGCATTGACAGAATTTGTGTATTCCAAATTTGAAGCATTGATATAACATTCAGTTACCTGTGGTTAATTACCATTTAGAAATGCAATAGGAATTTCCATTTCTAAAGTGCATACACTGTAAAGGTCATAGTTAGATTTACAAAATAAGTAAGGTATCCCAGACAAAAAATGGAGAAATAGAAAAAGGGCAAGGAAGGACATTTGAGCAGAACTTGTATTACATAAAGAATGAGAACATTGTTTATGGGTGTGAATGGCTAGAAGGTGAATCGGTAAAGGATTTCTCACTGGAATTGCAAATAAGAAGCAAATATGGAAGCTCAGGTACCAGATACTTGAATTTAAAATTATATATGAAGCTGAAGATTATGATCAGGAAACTTGAATATAATCTATGTGGAATGAAACAACATCACCGATGAAGAATGACTTGGAGGGGAAAATTTTGTGTGAGAGAGCACTCTTATTATTTATTAAAATGGACAAACTTAGTTGAGTCAACAGACACATACTGTAACCTTTACAGAATTCATGAACCTACACACAGAACATGTGCACACTGAGCTATTTGTGCTTGTTACTAAAGAGTGTTAGGCCAGTTGTCCTGGTTATAGTATACCTCATCTCTAAACCTGAAAGCTGTAGAGTCTTGTATGATTGGATGAGGGACTCTGCTCCCTGGAACAGTTTTCCTGAAAAGTTTATTAAATGGAAGTTTGTTGCTCAGACATGCCTGAATCTTTTTGATCCCTTTGACTGTAGCCTGCCAGGCTCCTCTGTCCATTGCCTTCTCTAGGGGATCTTTCTGACCCAGGGATCAAAGCCAGGTCTTCTGCACTATGGGTAGATTCTTTACCCTCTGAGCCACCAGGGAAGCTCCTGTATGTTGAGTACCTATATGTTGACTACCCAGGTGAAAATAAGAGATTGTAACAGAAATGGCAAAATGGTTTAGTGAAAAGTGCCAAGATTAAAAATACATTTTTAATGTAATATTTTATTTAAAATTTTAAACAATATATTGAAATAATAACCCATATATATATCACCTAAAAGAAGAACTTTGTCTCTGTCAGCTTCCAGTTTTTGTCCAGATAAAATCCTGGATTAAATTTCTTTACTTCTTGCCTACTGTGTGAAAATTAAAGAAGCTATTTCAACAACTTGGTCCTCAGTGTTTCATTCACAGATTGGGGACTAGTAATTACTATTGCAAAGATTTTGAGAATTAAGTGAATAAATGATTAAGAAATTATTTTGTAAAATTTGAAACTTCATCCAAGTGATGTTGTTTATTTGCTTTAATTTGTCTATTAATGAATATATACTATTAAATTTTAATCTATTTCCATACAGATGTTTTGTTTCTTGGGGTAGTTGCCTTAGCACATTTTTCCTTCTGTGATTTTGTATTTTACAACATATTTAGAATGTTTTCCCGTTATGAAAACATATACTCGTTTGTACTTTAGATGCCATCTTAAGTATCTGTTAGTCTGTTTTGTTTATGGATCTCTTTTTGTGATCGATATATATCGTAATTTTGTATAGTCAGTTATATCCATCTTTTCTAGCTTCTCCTGCTTTTATGGTTTGTAAGTAATTTTCCTTGATAAGTCTCAGATCACTAACTATTCAATATTTTACATTCTTTATTCTGTTGCATTTATATTTAAAATTTGAATCTTTTAACAATTTAATTTCTAAATGTTGGGAGATGAAGAATACGATTTTTCTATATACTCAGTTGTTCCACGAAAATGCATTGAATAGTTATGTCTTATCTCCTTATTGTAATACCATATTTTCTTATTTTGAGCATGTTTCTGAGATAACAAATTTGTTGTAATATGTTTATATCTTGATTGTATTGTGAATTTATTATGTTTCAAAGTTCTCATTAAGTATTATATGACTTGTGGGATATATTATCCTTTTATCTCAAAAACTTTTTAACAATTTACTTATTATTAATAATTTGATTTGTAGTTCTTCAATTCCCTATGTATTTTCTTAGAATTTTATTTGTAACTTCAGCATACTCATATAAATGTTTGAAAGTATAGCCTTTACTATTTCAAAGTAATTTGAAGGAAATATAGTATTTTCTGAGTGACTAAGCACACACACACCCCTCACACATTATTTTCCCTCTGTATCAGTGTTCTCCAATTCCTACAGTGGAAACGTCTATGTTAGTAACATCCAAGAAACTAGCTTCTTTCTGGTATGACAGGTAATTAATTGCATTTTTACCTTGATGCTTAATGTTTACTGATTATTAGGGATGTATTAGGCAACTTAATATCTATCAACTTCCGTCTTGAAATTCTTCTTTTGAGAGAACTTTATTTCAATAAATATCGCACAATTTCTAGAGAAAAACAAAATACTCTTCAAATGTGTAGAAATCAGAACAAGGTATCACTATGTTAGGATAATAACTGGGAGATTGTGTTATGTCTTAGGAGACTGGTTGATCTTACTCTGTACTTGGGTTACTTTTGACTTCATAGCTGTAACTGAGGCTACTTAGTAAAGTTCATTACACTGGGGAATGAACTCTGCACATGGTAGAATACAGGAGGGAGGAAATTCCAAATAAAATGATGACATAGATGAAATCTTGCTGACAAAGATACTTTGGAAGTAACATGACAGAATTCATTAAAAATTAAAGACCAGCAAAATTCACAGGGCTTCTCAGGTGCCTTAGTGTTAAAGAATCCTCCTGCCACTGCAGAAGACAGTGGTTTGATTTTTGGGTTGGGAAGATCCCCTGGAGAAGGAAATAACATTCCACTCCACTATTCTTGCCAGGAAATTCCATGGACAGAGGGATTCACAACTATCTACTTAAAAATATAGAGTCTCATGGAAATCATTTACCTCCTCTAAGAGACTGTTGTTAAGACGATTCGGGATAGGGTGACAATTCTGAGACTATAGTGTAATATCAGGGTTCCTGAAAGCAATTTCTTAGCAAATGAGCAAAAAAATGGGTACTGAGAGTGTTAGTTTGTCTCATGAAACTTTAAATTTTGACATAGTCTTAACACTTCTTAATGATATCAGATCAATCAGTTACATTTTTCTCCCCATACCAAAGTTTTATTCATATTGAAAGTATGCTGAGGCAGGTAGCTCTCTCTTTTTTTTTAAATTTTCATATCTGAAAAGCCGCCTTCATTTTTACAGTAAGAGCTCATCACCTTCAGGGTTGAACACATTCAAACAGACTTTACATGGGGGCACTATTTGAGACTGTATATTAATGTTTAGTATAATATTTAAAAGTCAGCAGTACGGCCATGTTACACCTTTGAATTCTTTTAAAGTATCATTTAAATATATACTGTATGCATTAGATTTGCATTGCATTTATTCTGAGCAATACAAAATTCCATGAAATAGTCAATAAACAAATATAATGCATATGATAGCTTGGGACCTTCAAACAAGGAATAAAGCAATCACAAATGGATGAGGGGAGGGTAGGATCAAAAGATAGAGGCAATACAACAATTTCAAGATTTCAACTTACAGTTTTTATGTCAAGTAGTAAAATAACATACAAAATGCTTTCCAATACGTTCTAGCTTCAATTGCTACTGGTAAAAATAACTCATGTCAACATGTCATTTTAAAGGTATAGAATAGGAAAGAAAATAATAGTATATTCAGAGTGACAGACATTTCTTGTCAAAATATGAATAATTTCAACTCTTTTATTCAGTTTTCAATTCTGCTGGGTGCCAATGTCTTTTCAGTTGCTGTTTTGTGCTTGCTATATATTTTATACAATATTGTCAGTTAAGTAGGTTAAATAAATGCAACTTCCCACACTTTGAAACCTAGGTAAAAAGAATAAGACAAAATCAGTTTGAAAGAAAAAAGTCTCCCTAGTAAAGAGATATGTCTATTGAGAAAGAGCTTTTCCAAAGGTAAAAATCAATTTGATAATGATGACTACCATTTATTTTGAAACTTTACTGGGAATGAATGCATTCTTATAAAGATATTGCAAATTTTATTTTTGACAAATTAATTTTTGGCTTTGCAATTTATTTAAAATCACATGAAAGCAGATAAAACTACATGTTCTATCTTCTGATTTACTATTCTAATGTGTAACAAATCATTTTTATATTTATTTTCAGGATTAAATTGAATTTTATACTGCATATATTTAATCTTAAGAAATTAGATTTTTCTTCTCAACTGACATTATTTTAAACTTCTCCATTTAAAATCATAATCAAATTTAATATCATATTCTATTTTCTCAGAGTTTAAAAAGATTTTTTCTGTTTCTTTTTTTAAAGAAAGCTTAGGATTTACTCTCTTAACATTCTTATATGTTGCATACAATACTTTTAATTTTATTTATAATGTTTTACATTACATCCCTAGTACTCATTTCTAACTGGAAAATTTTATCTGTTGATTGCCTATATACAATCCACTTTCCCAAACTCCCACCTCTGCTGACCACAAATCTGAATGTTTTTCTGTGAATTTCTTGATTTGTTTCTTTTTGAAATGTAACTGATCTA